>NC_137651.1:26833481-27025981 GCF_963422515.1 Blennius ocellaris | reverse complement strand
GGCACAGTGGGAAATTACTGTACAAAGAATAAATAAGAGGTAAAAAAGAGGCACAGTTCACACGTTTACCGAAAATAGATAAGCGATACAGACAAGACGTTAAAATTCAGAGAGGTAGGGAGGGGCAAGGCTGTCGACGGATTAAAAAAGCAAATTGACGGATTTTATAATGTGTGGACAGCCAGTGCAATGATGCCAAAACCGGGGAGATATGCTGGTTTTTATGAGGACCGGTTAAAAGACCAACACCATCTCGAGCAGGGGTCTGCAACCTTCATGACCAAAAGAGCCGTTTTCAGGATTTTTTCAACCAAATCTAATTTTTTACTGGAACCGTAAAACAAATTATCTGGCGTGAAGAAATAAATATAGAAAAAGATTGGTCTATATTATTGGAAATATTGAATCACTGAAGTGTTGCGATATGTTTTATGAGATTTTTAACTCTTGCGGCTGTTTTTAAAGGGGTTATTTTTCCAGCTTGAGCCATTTTATACATCTTAGGCTATTTTAGCGTTTTTGGTTGGTTTTTTTAGCTGTTTATAGCTGCTGTAAGTTTCCCAATGTTTAGAGGGCTTTTAGCTCAAGTCATTTTTTATTTGTTTTGTTATTTTTCTTTTTTTTTCTTTATTTTTCTTCATTTTTTCTCATTTTGTTCTTTTTCCATTTTTTCTTCATTTCTTTATTTTTCCTCATTTAAAAAAATCTCTTTCCCATTTTGTTCTTTTCCTTTTTTTCCTCTTTTCCCCCCTTATTTCTTTTTTTTTTTTTTTCTTTTTCTCTTCTTGGTCTTTTTCTTTTTGTTCTTTTCCCCTTTTTTCTTTATAAAAACTTTTTCTCTTTGTTTTTTTTCTTTCCACCCTTTTTTTCCCTTCCATTTTTCATTTCAACGGTATGGCCCGACTTTGCTGTTTTACCTTTTTATCCTGCAGATTTGACCTTTTAAAAAAAAGAAATATATAAAAATCTGCATGGAAAGCAAACAAAATAAAATATAATAAAAAGTACTCTCTGAAAATCTTCAGGGATCCGCTACAGAGGAGCTGGGGAGCCATATGTGGCTCCACAGCCGCAGGTTGCAGATACCTGATGGAAGCAACGAACCCCCACATTTAGAGCAGTGCAACCGTCCAGGATTAATTTTTAACCACAAGATTGAGGATGAATGGTTTTGAGAACTGGGCCAGATAACCCAGATCTACATGGTGGGTCCCAGTGGCGTCACCAAAAACACCTAAAAAAAACAAAAAACGAAATCATCAAATTCACACCATTTATGACAGATATATATATATATATATATATATAATATATATATATATATATATATATATATATGAGATGAAAAGGAGGCAGTTATTAGGACGTTGCGTAACTAAGTTTCACCCCCAAACAGGCAGGGAAGCTGGAAGACCGGAGAGAAGGAGAACGGCTCCTCCGAGGAGGAGAAGAAGCTGGAGGAGAAGGTGGAGGAGAACAGCCAAAAAGCCGAGGTGTAAAGAAACAGCAGGCGAAGTGCGTGTCGACAGGGAAGTGAAAGGTAGGCGGGGAACCAGCGACTGGCGTCGTGTGCCGATGTGATGATGCCGCCATTTGTCCTCCACTGACCTCATTCCATCTCTTCCTCTTGCAGTGAGAACGTGGAACTTTTGCACATTTCTCTTCACCTCTGTCTTTTGGGAAACAAAAAAAGAAAAAAAGAAAAGAAGAAGCGTGTACATTCGGATGAAGACAGTTTGGATTTGGTTTCAGGGAGAATTTTACTAAAATGCATATCCAAACATTCCCCGAGCCTGTTGACCCCCCTCCCCCTCCCCCTCCCCCTCCCCTTCCTCCTCCCCCTCCCCTTCCTCCCCTCCATTTCTTAAGAAAAAAAAAAAAAGAATGAATTCTGTACGTGATACACGTAACTTGTCTGCACTGCTGATAACACGTGTAAACTTGTCTACTATTAGCATTCATGTTTGTTAGAATGGATGGATTTATGTTTGAATGGATTTTTGGGAAAAGTGAGAAAAACTGCTAAATTTGTTTGGTTTCATTAGTCGATGCAAGTAAAACCTCCTACTAGACCAGTTGCCTTTGCTTGGAAAGATGTGTAGACCTGCGTTGTATTGTGTCTTTGACCCTGAGGGCCCCTCGGAGGCCGCCGGCACAGGGGAGGCCACCGGCACAGGGGAGGCCGCCGCCGCCGCTTCTTAGTTTCACGCCGTCGCGAGTCAAAACGACCTCTGCCTTTCAGTGTCACGATGCTAAAAACTGTTGTGAAAATGTGAAGATGAAGTCAATGAAAGTTGGACGAAAGGGCTAAGGGTATACGTTCCTATACTCGGCATTAGTTGTAGGTGGTGATATGATTTACACGCTTGCATTGCAGGAAGTAGGTGATGTGTCCCAACGTTCTTTGCTGTTACATTGTTCATATTTTGTTTTTGTTTTAAATTTGTGTAACCGGGGGAGAGAAATGACAGAAACTCAGTTAAAAATGTTTTTACCTTTTTTTTGTTTGTTTGTTTGTTTTGTTTATTTCTCATGTTCTGTGCATTTGCATAACCACTATTCAACACAAGCAGGTAGATTATTTGAAGACTGTGCAGCACAGTTTCATCTGTTTCACTGGCTTTAGTTTGGCTGCACACATTATTTTAATGTTTGTTTTTTGTCTTTTTTTTTGTTGTTTCTTTTTGCATAAAAGCCATTGTTCAGTTCCATGAGAGAATTTCCTCCAGCCTGTTGTAAAGGAAAGGATGTTTTAATTTATCTGCGAGGCTGTGGGTCGGTTTGCGCTCCATCAGTGTTGAGGTACTATTGCCATGTAGCTTGAATTCCGTAACAAGAGAGAGAGAGAGAGACACCGGACTGGACAGCACTCGTGTCTCAAAAGTAGCCTTTATGATATGTTTGCCTTCTTGTGTTCGAAAATCTACCTGTTTTCTGGTTCAGTTTGTGACGTGCACTAGGGTTCATGTTTTCATGTCAAATTTGTGTAGATACGGTGGAATACGTGCAGCTGTACATGTCATGGATTTTGGTCCTTGGAGAGCATTTAACTGAATTTGGGGGCGGACAAATAAAAAAATTAATAAAATTTAAAAAAGACCAAGATGTAGTTGATTTGATTCTTCTTTTTGCTATTTATATTGTACAAGACTATATATCCTGGTAGGCCAATTTAAAAACTATCACATAATTCAAATTTTGGATTTAAACCATTGATAAATTGCTTGCAGACGTTACAATAAAAAAAAAGAATTGATGTAAGTAGTTTGCTCAGGGTCTGGTTGAGTAATACTGTCAGCATGTGATAATCTCAGACCTCCAAGCTGCTGTTGCATATTGCCTACCTTGTGCAAAACCATCAAATTGGAAGAATGACCAAAGAAAGTGAACATTGCCATGCAAGTATTGTAAATATTTGATGTTTGTTTTTGTACTTTTGTTCAAAATAAAGTGTACATTTGGAAAACGCATGTCCACCGATCAATTATTTTTCCCAGCTTTCGCCTGATTGCCTGATGAAATAAAGAGAAAACGTTTGGATCTTGAATTCTTCTACTTTGTGTCGAGAGGCTCGGAGGTGACTCATATTTCTGCGGGAATGTCATGAAATTGTAAATGGAAATATACTATCAATATTGAACTAAATCAGCACAGGTGTATTTAATAATGTTCTATGTGTTTTTTCAGTTATAGCAGCATGAATCATGAATTATTTAGAAATTTAAAACTCCAAAACGACACAATTTACTTTTTCTTTTTAAGGGATCTGACCCAAAGGCTGCTGGGATTTTTCAAAGTGCCGCATTTAAAAAGGCATTACAGCAACACTTATAGTTGTGCACGACAGGAAAACATATTGTGGCAGAAATTGTAGTGTGAATGTGCACATCAGGATGAACATGGATGTATTTGTATTTGCAAAAAATGCGTATGACCACTTCACTTTGTTGCCATGGTTACATTCTTCACTTCAACAGGTAGACGAACCCAAGAAAAAAACTAACCTCTCGTCAGTTCCCATGAAGTGTAAATGTAAAATACAGAAATGAGCTCAAGTGAAGCTGTACTTCAAATTTTATAAGACAATGTTCAGTCACTTCTGTTTCTCCCACAGATTACACAATAATATAGTTGTTCAAAACATTTCATTTTGAGCTGCTTATGTAGGATTTCAGGGAAACTTATATTTGTTATACATCTCACAACAGAAGCACTTGTTGGTTTTGGATCTTTGTCTTGGGGAGGAAGAAAAAAACCCTCTGACTCTGAGCCTAATTAGAGCTTAGGTCTTGAAAATAGAAGTAAAATTGGATGGAAAAGTCGTGACAGCAATTTGTATCGTGTGGATTTTTGATTTGAAACTCTCAGCAAGTCTTTCTTTTAACAAATGAACCAGTGTGTCGAAAAAGTTGATGGTACTTCTTTCAAAATATCACATATTACCGAAACACTGTGTGACTTGATGACATGAGACACCGCAGCGGAGGTGTCAAACACATTTTAGTTCAGGAGCCCAATTTCATTTTGAGTGTGCAGGACTGGTAAAAAAAAATTGTACCATAATAACCGTACAATTTAAACTTCAAATTGTTTATTTTTAATTGAGCATACATGATGAAAATTTATTTTTCTTTATAACCAATTACTAAACAAATCTCAACATGATGCCAATTTTAATTAAGCCTTCTGGTGCAAAATACATTAAAAAAAACAAAAACAAACTCCTATAGCTGTTGCATTATAGATGTGTTTTTTTTTTTTTTTTTTTTTTTTTTTTAACAAACTGCCCCTGGCAGTATGGTTTGAGGCGAATTTGACAGCAACTAGGTAACGAGCTTTCATGGCAGCGTCTCTGATATTTCAGCTTTGCTCTTAGGAAATTCCTTAAAAAAACAGAAAATCTATTCTCTAAAATGTTTACGATATGATGGGCCAGAGAGGAGTCGCCTTATGACTGACACTCCTGTTCTACAAACTTCAGGTGAGAAAAGTATGCCATTTAGAGAAAAGTAAGGTTTATTTATAAAGCGCTTTTCACAGATAAAACTCACAAAGTTGTATCTGTCACAACTCACAAAATTCGTATGTTCTGTTTTATTGCACCCATTTCATGTACAGCAGTACATAAGTTCATACCGCGGTACATAAAGTAGGTGCAATAAAACAGAACATACGAATTTCATAAAACACAGTGAAAGTGAGAAAACATGACTTATATCTGATATCAATCAGTTTTCCGACATTGTTGGGTTTTTTTTTTAAGGCAGACCGTAAACAATCACAATCATAGACGTATCCAAGCCTTGAACAACTTCCCATTGGTGGGATTAATGGTTTTGAATTAACCTTCTTGGGTGATTGTGACCCTTCAATGAGGTTCAGATCTGAAATGATCCTACGTCAATAAATCTGAATACAACTGAACTATAACAATGCTGAAATAACTTCAGATTAATCTATTGATGTATGATACAGCAGCATCTGAGCTTCATGTGCTGAATCCCTCCAGTCCAGTGAAATTCACTGTTTAACATATTAATAAACACAAAACATGATAGTATTTTGTGTAACTGAGCTGTTGAAGGTCGCTTCCACTCTAAAGCGCGTTTGGTAATCATGGGAGATTCTGCTTTACAGGAGAGAGAATCAGAACAGTTAAATTATTCATAATTAACTTGAACTCACTGTGACTTGTGTTTGTCTGCCACTGTGATGAAGCTCTGGTTCATATTTACCTGAGGCAACGTTGTGATTCTACTCCGAGCTGCAAAAAACCTGATAAAATAAGCTTCTGCTGACATCTTGTGGTCAAACTTCATATTGCAATGACATTTGTGGAGGGTTTTTTTTTTTTCCCCTGAGTGCAAGACTGTACGATCATAGTAGAATCAGATCATTGAAACGATTTGGGAAAAGTACAGAAAATATATATACTCAGATACAGCAGTTGTAATGTTGTTGAAATAATACTCAATTACAATTAAAAGTACTATTTTGTGGCCTATATTTACTAGTTCATGGTCATAAATTACTACTATGTCGACTTAAATGTCAATTTCACTGACTCAATTTCATGGACTTTTCGATTTCGTGGCCACAAATTTAAAAAGTAATATTTCAGATGTCATTTCTTGGCCTCTGGACACATCGTTTTGTAAAAGTTCATTTTCCCACAAGTTTTGTCTTTAAAAAATAAGTCAAATATCTCGTAGAGAAACATGTGACAGGTGGTTTATGCTGCTTTTGAACATTGCATGCATCCATATAATATATGTAGTCATTCTAATACTTTGTGCACCTGTTGCGCCTGCACACTTTCCATTTAACAGTGTTATGCTGACATCTAGTGGTAACATGTGGGAAAACATTCCAGTGAAGAAACACGAACATTTCCTCAGGTGTTTATTTTGAATCAAAACCTTCTTCATACGTATCAAACTGTTATTATTCTTTAATTATTGTTTTTTTTATGCTTCTTTGTGATAATGTGGGGAAATTATACACCTTGAAGTTTGGCTCAATGCACTTGATTCATCAAAATGCAAAGTTTTTCAAACCTTCGAATCGAGATCTATGATGCATTTTTAAACACCAGCCCATGTTACAGATTCAAACTGTTTATTTTTCACTTTTGTTCATCCCAAACTGAGCCTTTGGACATTTTAATTGTTGGTTTTGTAACAGAATAACCATTTTTACTTGGTTTCAGAATTCAGAGTTTGCATGTGTTTTATTTTTTCACCTTTATTCCTTCAGGTCCAAAACATGCAGTTAAGGTTGATCAGTGATTCTGAAATTTCTCGTAAGTATGAGTTTGAGTTTGAACAAATCAGTTCCAGGGTAAGAGAACTGCATTGAATATAAAAGTTTTCTGTTTCCTGTATTGCGTTGATCTATCAGTTGTAAAATCAATAGATCAATAATGTGTTCCTTGATTTGGGTTAAAGGAAGTAGTTAAAGTTTTCTAAATGCCACAAAAGTGATGCATGGAAGCCTTAAAATGTGTTGAAACTATTAAAGGAGAAACAATATTTAGAATAAGTTGTAGAAGCCGGGAAAGATGAGACGGAGTTGTTATTTCTTTATTGCTTCACACAGCATGACAGTAGACCTGTCAAACATTTCACCACCTCACATCAGCGCACTACCTCCTTTAACACCTCCCTCATCGCCAACACCCCCCCCCCCCCCCCCCCCCCCCCAATACGTCACAGACACACCCTCCACACACGTCAGGGTCTCCATTGTAAATGTGTTCAACAGCACCGAACAGGTTGAACATTATAAAATAGGAGGAATCGATCGTAGCACAGGATAGAACTAACTTGGAGAGTCTCAAAACCACAGAAAGAAAATGTGAATACAACAGAGACTGGTGTTAACGCTGCAGCCTCTTGTGCAATGCCGCTGGATGAAATCATAACTCATAATGTTTCTTGCATGGATAGGGAAAACAAATACAGGTCTGCAATAAAGATATTAATGAGTACACTGTAGCTGATCTGTAATTCCATGGTGTAATTTAATGAACTTCATCTGTCTACATTTAGCTGTTCTCGAGGTCTCATTGCATGTGTCTTCAGTTGACAAAGGCCTTGAAGACAGTCTCACCTTCAGAGGAAGGGGCCAGATTCCTGGTCAAACTGTGAAAACATACAGAATATACGTGTAATATACACTTGCCCCCATTGCTTTGCTCGATTTAGCAACTTTAATTTACCACGAGCCATGCATTCAACAGATATTGCACCTTTGCATTTTAAGCCAACCCATCGCAGCAATGGAGGCACTTGTCCAAGGCCGTCACAGCGGACGATGCTTGGTAAACTGCAGGAGAAAAACAAAAGTCTTCAGACCCTGAAGGACAAAAACCTTTTATCAGCCTCCTGTATGATTGCACTTGAAATACAACAAAGATAATCCCATACAAAAACTTAATTCATAGGAGGGCTTAATTGGATGTCACACTAATGTGACTAAAATCTATGAAAGCATCGTACGTACGTCTTCAGGATGTCGACCATCAGAATCTCTGGGAGACAAGTCAACGTCCAGGGGCTGAAAGAGAGAAGTGAGCATCAGACCCTCTGTGTGTACAGTCCATGGGAGACATATTAGACAGTTTTGTTTTTGACAGATAAAAGGGGCCAACAAGTCAAATGTACAGCAGTTGTCCGGTAAAGAGGGTAAGCTGTCCGCTCCGACATGTGAGGTCTACGGTTCATCACAGGGGAAAAACACAGAGACAGACAACAACACACACATTATTGGTAATTTACCCACCAGTTCATGTTTGTGGATTGTGGTAGAAAACCAGAGTACCTGGAAGGAACCCATGAACACACTGAAGGAACCCCACACAGAAACCCATATTGCTGTGATCACTAACCACCGTGTAGTCAAGAGTTACTTTATTAATTGCTGAAAAATAAGTAAAAAATATTTAGAAAAGTAATGTTAGTAAGAGTACTGTGGTAAAACTGTGTTCTAAACACTTTATATTGGTCTGTTTTACTTCCTTACTAATTGTCAAAGTGAAGAATTTTCCTACTGCAACTTCAAATGACAATGGCAAGTCGAAGTTGCAACGATAAAGCTCCCAACATGAAAGCAGCTGAGTTGAACATCTATAAGACGTCGGTTTTGGGTCATGCTGGAGCAGCTTGTGGTCTGTTTGTGAAGTGCTCTGCCGCCCTCCCCGCCAGCTCCATGTCCTTCCTGTTCGCTGTGTGGATCTCCAGCTGCAGGTCAGGAAGTTCTTTATCGCTGACACCAAGAAATGAATCCACGTGGGATCAGAGCGGTGGTCGCTGCTTCAGCTTCCTGAAGCAGTAACTTTAGCTCGTGCCTTCTTCCCCTGACGGGAACTGTTTGTCCAGTAGGCTGGGATGTGGACACCATTGAATTTAAATGTCTCTTTGCACCACGACTCAAGAGAACAAAGAGTTTGGTATATTTCAATATTGTCATTCCAGTATAAAGTTTTTGTCCTTGTGATGTTTTTGTGGAATTAATTTCATTTCTCATTGTTGTTTAATATCAATCACACTAATACAGGTTATTATGTTGCTTCTTGGACATATTTTACCAAATGCTGATCATTGGTAGGTAATATTGAAACACTGCACAGAGATATAATGTATTCTGTGCTCTTTGTGTTGTTTTGATTGTACTTATGCTTACAGAAATATATTGACTTCAGGTTTTTAACAAAAAAGGTTCCCAGCTGGCTCCACTGTACAACATGAATATGATCACTTTGGGTATGACGTGAAGTTTGCAGTGTACAGATTGTGTGATTTAAACGCAAGCTGAATCGTAGCTTATGATGTATGTAAGTGGATGTGAACGTGTAAGAATAGAAAGTCCATTCATGCAAAAGATATATAGCGAAGTGTAAATGGAGCCCTTTATTTATTTATTTATTTATTTTTCATTTAAAAAAGACATTTTTAAATAGATTACAGTCATTCCAATGTGCTTTTATAGAGAAAATAGAAAAGCCCAACATATCCACATGAGCAAGCAGGTGTGTTTGCGACTGTGGAAAGGAAAAACTCCCCCCAACAGGGAGAAACCTTTGCAGAAACCAGACTCAGAGGTGGCGGCATTCTGCGGACCGGTTGGGGTGAAAGGATAGAGGAGAGGATGGAGCCCTTTAAAAAGTAACTTAGTTACTTTACCAATTACTTGTGTTCAAAAGCAACTAAGTTAGATTACAAGTGACTTTTTAGTTACTTACAACCCCCCCCCCCCCATCATCTCAACATGAAAATTACAACAAGTTTTGCCAAAAAAAACTCTGCTGATCACTGTGTTTATATCTGACTCGCGCTTTTATTATCAGATTTTTACTCTTACTGGTATTTATTTAGCCGGAAATGTTATTTAAGTCTATTGTTGCATTATTTATTTGCACTGCCTGCTCTATGCAACTTAATTTGCCCCCCTCCCGGACAAATAGAGTCTTTCATTGATTGATTGATTAATCAATTTTAAAAGAGGGAGCTTATTGCAACGTTAAGGTTTATTGATGACAATGGTTGGTTCCAATTCTTTTGTGTTCCCTGAATGCACCTTAGAGTGAGTTGGCCTGTGATTGGCTGAGAGTGGAGAAGGGGGTGGGTCAGGTGAGCGTGCAGACCTGAAAAAAGTATCCACCTTATTCCGCCCCGCCCACTTTTACTTCTGTCCCACACTTCCAAATGCACTTCCTGTTCCAGCTAAATCGCATTCATTTCAACGGAGAACTACTGGGAAGACTTGCATCTAAAATATCATATACGGGAGGTTGTTTTGCCTCAAATGTGCTATGATCATGTACACCAACGAGTAAACGATGCATTGCTTCTGTTGATAGTTTGAAAACGACTTTGAGGTGTTTCTAGAGCCCGTTTGCCGGTCAGATGGCATCCCTTCTGCGTGCTCAGTACAGAGCGACCTCTTCACTGAGGAGAGCAAAGAGCAACAATCTGGAGGATTCTTAAGTGTGGAAACACAATATTCCATATAGAGCTGACTTTATTACAAACTACACTGTCTAAATCAGAGTGTGTCCAGTGCTAAATGCTGTCATTATAGTGCCGCAGCGCGGAGTTGGCAGTGCGACAGGCTAACGTTGCTAACTGGTTAGCTTACAGTCGGTCTAGTGATTCTTAAGCCGCTTACTTACGCTTGCCTAGGAAATTAAGGCATCTGTTAAACAAACCCAGCGACTAAAAACTACCCAAAACATGCTTTGTAAAGATATCCAACATGTCCATGTCGGGAAATATTTAGCTGCTGCAGGAACAGAAATAACCATAAAGCTATTTGCTATTAGCAGACACAACAAAATCAATATGAAATAGCAGATTAATACAAAAAGGCCAATCGAATAGCAGGTTTAGGGTTGAATTTTAATTCATGCTCCCTACCATCACCTCAGGCCCATACATTTGATGATGATAATGTAGTCTAGTCTATTCTAAAACTGAGAACAGTAAAGCATGAATGTTAAAACTAAAGTACAGCTACTTTATCTCTTATTGTACTTTCTGTTGCACCAATAGTCTGTTATATTGTATTTCCATTTGTAAAACTTTGTTTTTCTGACTCTGCTAATTACTTGTCTTTCACTGTCTGTCACAGAAACATGGAGAGAACGACATGGGAGGAGACCACACATGCACTGAGGAACTCAGGAGGAATTTTAATGTACAAATAAACAAATAAACAAATAAACAAAGCCTACATTGGCCTACTTCTCCTCCATGATGTCTTACCACAGCGATGTAATCTTGCTGACTTGTGACTGTGCTTTAAATTGGAAACAATTAAACAGACTGGTATCGCAAATCAAGTAGCGCGGGGCTAAACCGGAAGTGTGATTACGCGCATGGCGCAGGCCACGCAAACTTCCGGAATAAGGTCAATAGATATTTAAAAAAGACCAGATGTATGTATTGTGTGTAATCTTTCATCAAGGTCATAAAGTTAGAATTATTTTTGATTAAGGCCACTTCCGTAAAAAGTTTAGTGAACTTTCTGTACTTGAACAAATGTAGCAATTTTTACTTTGATATTTTAAGGATTTCTGCAAAATGGAAGGACAAAACAATGTCAACAGCCAGTATTTAAACTTAATTATATTTATTTTATTTATTTATTATTTAATCAAAAAATTAAAAGAGGAATCATGTTCAGAATAAAATCAAGTTTGTTGAAGTCGGTTGCTAAAGGATTAAATTACGATTGGTTGGAGTTTCTCAGAATCACATGTCAGTGGCAAGAGTCTGAGCCTAGAACTGATGCATTCTTGGCAAATCTAGGATCAGATGACAATGTTTGTGTTGAACAAGTATTTCTGGATTTAATTCTAAATAATTCATAATCTTATGTAAGGTTCATCAAAATCAATTTCAGGTAGTGACCCTTTGATCCACATCAGTTGCCAATCAACATCCAGGGACATTGTTCAATTTTGATCCATCTTCAAAGCAAAAAGAATTTTTTTTTATTGAATTTATTTTGTGTCATTTTATTGTCAATATTAAATTACTACAACACGGTTTGTCCAGTCTTTAAGTCCTGTGTTTTTTTTTCCCCCTTAGGAGAAAGTGATGACAAAATAATAACTGTTTTTTTCTCGTTTATAAATGGCTGTTTCTATAAGAGTTCAAAGAGGAGGAGCCATGAGAAAGCACAAAGTCAAGTTATTTATTTCGTTTTTGGTTGCAGCAGAATAAAAAAACAACAATAACAACAACAAAAAAACGTAATACATTGGTATAAAATGACGGGAATGATGGGATTTCCAGACATGTAATAGGACCAGGAATTTGAGGACAAATGGCAAAGTGTCAAAAATGTACTGTTGTTATTTTTCTTAACAATTTTCAAGTTGTTCCAGTTTGTGGATACGTCAGAGCGCAGAGTGTGAGCACTGTGACGGACAAAATCTGTGCAGTCCTGGACAATTCTTCCCACCAAGCAGGATGAGGTGAAGCCAATGAGCAGCTCAGTCAGTGGATCATCTTATAGGACTACATAACTGAGCCATGATCATGAAGCCACAGTTTGGCCTTCAACCACACTGTGAACTGAAGTATTCCCCATCTGCCCAGTTGACATCTAAATTATTTTTGTTTACAGTCACTGAATTAATCTTAGGTTGATTGGATGCATATCACTGGGTGAACATGAAATAATGTCTTCAATTACAACATAATGACACAGGATACATTACATACATTAAAGTATTTCAGGTTATTATCTGTGGGATGTTACATTTTTGATGTTTATAAATAACAGCACAATTTCTCTTGGCCTCTGCTTTATACCTGTCCTGTGTTTTATAAAATCTGCAGTTTAACAAGTTTGTTGACTTTGGTGTTTTTGATTTAAAAAAATGTTCTTCATTTTTTTTCTACCCCTACGCCTTTTTCAGTTATATCAATTTTTTCACATTTAAAATTCATTCATTTTTGGAAAACAATTTGTTGCACTTCAATTAGTCTTTTAGGGTAAGTATATCGCAATATGGATATGGACCTATGTGTATCACGATATACATATCAAAATGTCTGGTATCCGTATCACAATAGCCATATCATGATATGCTCAACAATGAAGATTAACTAAACTGCATTGAAATTTTGTTTGAATTCATATTGTGGTATGTATATTGCAAATGTCGATATTGTGAAGATAAAACTGTGATATACTGTACAGCTCAATTGTGTAGCAAATTAAAAAATATACATCATTATTCTTTGTTTAAATTTGTCTTGTGCTGGTAATAAATTTGAATTTAAATCTTATTTAAACATTATGCCATCATTAGGACCAAACACAACTGTATGCCACCACTGAACCAAACTACAGAACTATTTCAAAGTAAAAACTATTTGCTTTAAACATAAAAAGGCTTGACAATATTCCGCAGTGGCGAAATGTAAATGTTTGTGAGGAAATACGACGGAGCTTTGTGTTGGCATTGCTGTGTTGGGGGAGCGTGTGAGAGCTGCTGCCTCTCTGGAAGACGAGAATGCTGCTGTGAAGCTAAATGGTGGCTTCACAGCGTAATGACGAGCAGAGACGTGCAGTAAAGCGTTTATCTGCTGGTAGCAACAGGCCAAACTCGGTGAAAATGTGAGAAAAGGGAGAGAAAGAAAGGAAAAATGGGAGAGCAGTGGAGTCATTGTGTCCTGTAACTCCAGCCAGTTACATTTTATTCGTCATTGGTACATCCGGGAACTTGCTTTTTTTTTTCTTTTTTTTTTGATTGACAGTTGCCATGGCAACAAGCTAGAGCATCGCCATTTTGTCAGGAGGGTTTTTTTTCCCAGCTCAGTCTTTTCAAATGTTCTCCCTTCCCGCCGGAATAATGCTGTCAGTGGATATATGTTTGACGTTTTTGGATATCGAAATGCGCCTAGTGGATCGGATCAAGAAGATCAAGAGGCCGACGTTCTAACAGAGTTGAAATAATTAGGCGGCGCCGCACCAACTGAGTTGTCCGTGTCTCTGGTCCACCGGGCCGGTTCACTGCGCAGGTTTGGACGGCGCGCCATTTTGTGAAAATTGACACAAAATTCCTAACCAAAATTATCAGAGGACACGGTTTCTGTTTCACGTGTACAACAGTCTGGATCCATCCGGAGGCTCGTTTTTTATCGAAGTGACCGACGCGGTATTCGCAAAAGGAACGCAAAATCTGAATTTGGCATAACGTTTATTTAGCGGTGGCTAGAGTCGTTAGCTCTGGGCTAGCCAGGGGAGCTAATGTTAGCAGGCAGCTAACCGTTAGCTGCGTTCATTTTGTCAACCAGCTAGCCCGTTCGCTAAGCTCGGCTAGTGAGTTCTGCGTGCTAGTTAACGTTAGCATGTCGCTTGTCATCAGCTGATCGCAGCCTTGGTCAAAGTTGCTCCCGTCTCCGATGTTGCTCATCCAAGCTTGGGACATGAAGAACGTAATAAATGTGACTGGTGAATTATTTTAGCCGGTCAGAGGACGGGGGATTGGATTTAACATTACTCGCTAACCGTGCAGGGAGGGGAGAATCTCAAGCTGGATAAGTTTCCTCATCATACAGGTTATTGGACTTTAAATGAAGATCGTGCCATCAGAGGTGAGTGATCGCGAGCTATCCTTGACATTCAACGGTTTTTTTTGGGGGGGGGGTTCTTTTGGCGTGAACGTTCTCGCCGGTGTATATAACATGTAACGTGAATGGTTAACAATGATGGACGCGACAGTGAAGTTGGGAACGGTAGCTTAAGGTATGGCGGCTAAGCTAGCGTTTCGTGGCGGTGCCGACTCCTCCGGAGCCGCCGTTAACGTTTTGCTCCCCAGTCAGTAGGTCAGCGGGGGGATTTTTATTTTTATTTTTTTTGGAACTGTTGGACGGGAGCGGCGGTGCATCTGGTTGCGGAGCGGCTGGGGGTGGGGGGGAATGGGGGTGCAGCGGATTGAGTGGGTCATGCTGGTACGGCGTTAATGTTCCAGCTAACCCTTGCGATATTATACACTGTCATTGTACCATCCCAGCAGCGCCGCGTCTTGTTGGCTCACAGAACCCAGCTTTGATTTACTGCCAGTGCAACCTTCCGAGTATGTCGCTGTCTCGGGGTGTGCAGGCGGGTTTTGCGGTTTTACTGTACGGGAAGCTAACCGGGCTAACGCCTCGCTGCTAATTCGGCTAACCTGGCTAATGGTTAACGTTGACTTGTTGACGAACCAGCTGAATGGGCCCCACGACCCGCTGGCTGCACACAGCGTCACTGGCTGTAACGTTAACGTTGGATTGGTGAGGGATATGCTCGCCTGTCCCGCAGTTTTTTTTTTTTTTTTTTTTTCCCAGGGTAACGTTAACGACGACAGCGTTGGCTAGTTTCGACTTGCTAGCGGGGTAACGTGAGCCCGACTCCCGTTTGTCATTTACGCCGAGAGTCGGAGGCGCACACACGGACGGATATGTAGCGAGAGGAGGACGAACATTAAACGCTGAATATGCTTCCTAAATTCCAACCATGACGAGATCTACCTCATCATCTGTAAGTACGGGGCTGCTCGGGAGACGTCTTTATGCGCGGATCGGAGGCTTTTAATTGTTTTTGGATGGCTTGCGTTTGATTCCGCTTCGGAATGGATCTAATCAGTTGGGCGTGAGAAGATGACACACTGGCTTTTTTACAGAGGTCTTTTGCCATCACTTATGATATGATACGGCTACTAATAGCAAGCTAGCTGTCGTTATATTTACACCCAAATAGGCCCGTGGATGCCGTAATGACTGGAGCCAAAAAAGGAACTGTTCATATGTCAGTACTGAAAATTAACAATAATCCGACGTCCAGGAAACACTAAAGAGCTACAAGTGCGCTTTAAAAAAAGGCCTTCTGGACAAATACAGATCGGATTTCACCAGTAGCGTTTACATTTTTCTTTTTTTTTTTTAACTCGTTAAATTCACCCGAACGGTTATTGCAATCTAATGCTAGCTTTTTGTTTGAGGACAGAGCTCAAACTAAACTTTTTCATCTTTGTCAATTTGCATAATCTGATTAAGCATTTTTAGATGGACTACTTGCATTTAGACACAAAATAACTATTGTTTTCCACGTCTTGTTTTTATTTTAGAGAGTATTATTGATTGGCATATCCTACAGACATGTTGGGAGGATGTAAAGTGCACATACAGATTCAAAACAATATCAATCCTGATGTAAGTCTCAGGAAACTACATTTTGACACTTTCACAAGAGGGTCAAATATTGAAAATAATAAATAGTTATTAAAAACAATTATAAAGATTGTTTTTAATTGTTCAGCCACAAGTAGCAAAGTGCTTTTATAAATTGTGGCCTTCCTTTAAAATCCCCCAAAGTCAGGTTATTTAACTCAAGCACACTTTTCTTTCAAAGTTTGGGGGTGCCCTCTCTCTATCTCTCTTTCTCTTTAGGGGCCCTCTGTTCCTCTCCTCGACTAAAGTTAAACCACAATAAAGTGAAATCCCAGCCTGAGATGCACAATGATAATCATTTGTTTTTATTCTTTGTAGTGGGTTGTGGTTTGCTGCTGGCCTCTCCTCCCAGGATGATATGAAATTTGACAGGAAAAGATGCATCCAGGTTAGCTGCTAAGTATTAAAACTTAACCTTTTGGTGGGGAAGTCCTGCACATCAAATCTTCTCTTTTCCTCTTGTGATTTTTCTTATTTTATTTTTTAGGGGGGTGGCATTTGCAGTCACAAACTATAGGCCTCTTATTTACTTAAAGTTTTTTGATTAAATACATATCTCTGTGAGGTTCAACTTTTTATTTGTAGATTTATTTTACAAATGAAAAATATCTATTTCTTTAAATTTAAATCCTTTAAATATAGTAGATATTATTATATAGTGTAATAGAAAAATACAAAGAACTATCTTATTTTTAAAAAATTAAAATATTTATAAAACTATATATATATATATATGTATGTATATATATATATATATGTATGTATATATAAGTATATATATCTTAAAGGTCTTAGTTTTCCAGCAGATCCAGTGTTTGGCCGTGCTCTATGTGCTCTATCATCTTACAGTTCCTCTTATTTCTGTCAGTGGTTGTGTATTTTCTGCTTTTCCAGAGCTGGGTCAGCTTTCTACCGCTCTCAGAAGGAGTGCAGGTTTTGGGCTGTGCAGCTATTTTGCTGTCAGGCTCTTGTGTTGAAAGCAACGTCTAAGTGTGCCAAAGTTCAATTTTATTTCTTGTTTATTTCTTGTTTTCTCATTGGAAAATGGGAGCAGCTCTGCCCTGGCAACAAAAGTAGGCTATTTGCATACTGCGTTGTGATTGGTCTGTGCATTGATGGGCTTGCCAAATCACGCTGTATCTCTGTGGTGATAGGCTATGCTAATTAGGTGCTGTTGCTGGGATTCTGAATAGTGGTTACTGTGTAGCACTGGTGAATTGTGTTGTCTGGTGAGAGATGCTGATAGCTGAACATGCTATTTAATAATTTTTTGATACCTTCTGGCTTAAAATGAAGGATGATTCACTGTACAGTGTGGAGATGCTCTGTTTTCCCCCCTTCTCACTGTTAAACCTGCTCTTTTCCTCCCTTTTCTTCACAAAGGTTGCTATATTCCTGCTATATATATCTATATTGCTTTATTTTCTGCTTATGCTTTTTGATGCATTTTCTTTCTTTGTTATACATTTCTAACAAAAGACACTATGTTTAATCCTGATTTTACCCTGTAGCTGTTTATTAATTCTTGTTGTTCTTGACATTTAATGACAATTTCTGAATGTTTTTAAAGGATTGAGCTTGATTCTTTTTACATGTATGTATTTAATACATATTACTAATTAACATTTTGCAATTATTTTCTTAAAAAAAAAAATCAGTCGTTGCTGTCTGTAGAAATGATTACAGGCCACGATAAGGAGCTGATAATTCTTATTGTTGTGCCTTTACTGTAAGTAGGAATGTTTTACTCATTTAATTTCTGGCCTAAATATACCTTGTCTGAGAAGGGAAAAAGACAGATTCACACCGAGCTCATCAGCCTGTTTCCCTCTTTTGGATTTTGTTACACATCATGCTGAAATAGGTTAATATGCAACTCAAAGCGGTGTTAATGTCTTCCAGGAGGAGAGACTTCAGCATGCAAACCTTCGTCCGTCCGGCTTGCGCCCTCTTTTTCTTTACACACTGCTGGTCTTCAGATGGCTGCTCCAATGCCCCATACGCACCAGCAGTACAGTGACCGCCACCAGCCAAGCACTGACCAATCTGTTACGGTCTTACCGTACAGCGACCAGACACCACAGCTCACTGCCAATCAGGTACACTAACTCGGCCTGACTCCACTTCTCGCATTCCTCTTAGTCTTAACCTGGACAATTGCAAACATAGTGTGATATGAAAGTCTGCTTCCTCTTTTCTGCTGCTGTCACCAGGCAGAGTAGCTGCATGTCAAATATTCCTTCCAGTCCAGCCTTTTTCATACTGTGGCAAAAAACTCATTCTGTTAAGTACAACAATAACCATGTTAGGTTTCTATGTTCCTCACAGGAGTGTTGTGTATATTTCTTGTTTATGAAATAATGTTATTTTCTTTTCTTTTTCCCCCCTGATACTTCAGAGGCACATGCCCCAGTGCTTTCGTGACCCAACTTCAGCTCCCCTGAGGAAGCTCTCCATTGACCTTATCAAAACATACAAACACATCAATGAGGTTTGTTCTGGTTTTGTTTTGTTTTTTTCACCCAAGGCATCAAGAGATTAATCAGTTAGCTGAATGACGGACACTTCATCAGTCACCGTTTTTGTAATTGACTTCAAATATATTGCGTTAAGTGGAAGAGTGAAAATGTGTACTTTGTAGCGTCACACAAAAGGATTTTTGTTTTACTTGTGATATGTGACGGTGGCCTATTTATCAGTGAACTTTAGACCGTTTGTCAGACAAAACAAGATGTGTGTAGGTGTCTCCTTTGTCTGAGTGACTGGTCATTTTGCACAGTTTGCTTTGGCTTCGTATGTGATGGATTACTGGAAAGTTGATTTTCTTTAATGAAAAAAGCATACGTTCAGGCCTTGGAGTATCTTTCCATACTGTTAAAATGTGTGACCCTGAAACATTTTCATGTGAACATTTGTTTTGTTTCCAGGTGTATTATGCAAAAAAGAAGCGGCGGCACCAACAGGGTCAGGGTGAAGACTCCAGTCACAAAAAGGAGAGGAAAGTCTTTAATGATGGCTATGACGATGATAACTATGATTACATCGTCAAGAATGGGGAGAAGTGGATGGACCGATATGAGATTGATTCCTTGATAGGAAAAGGATCATTTGGACAGGTATTTATTTTCACGTCCAACTCACACATACACTTTGTTTGGGAACTTAAAATGACTAGAGAGGTTCAAATGTTAAAATATTTTTTCTTGTCTTCTTCAGGTTGTAAAAGCATATGACCGAGCAGAGCAGGAATGGGTCGCCATTAAGATCATCAAGAACAAGAAAGCTTTCCTCAATCAAGCCCAGATTGAAGTGCGCCTCCTAGAGCTCATGAACAAACATGATACTGAGATGAAATACTACATCGGTAAGTCCCTCTCCGAATGAAGACATGTCTCAAGAATGACAATCCTTTCATTTCAGTTTTGGACTAACGTGACGACCGTTTGTTTTTTTTTTCTGCAGTCCACCTAAAGCGTCACTTCATGTTCCGGAACCACCTCTGCCTCGTGTTCGAGATGCTCTCATACAACCTATACGACCTGCTCCGAAATACCAACTTTCGCGGCGTCTCACTCAATCTCACCCGGAAATTTGCCCAGCAGCTATGCACGGCACTACTCTTCCTGGCCACGCCGGAGCTCAGCATCATCCACTGTGACCTGAAGCCTGAGAACATCCTCCTCTGTAACCCTAAGAGGAGTGCCATCAAAATAGTGGACTTTGGCAGCTCCTGCCAACTGGGACAAAGGGTATCTAGCTTCATTTGTTGTTATCAATCGGTGATAATAAAAGGATGAAAGTATGCAAGCTTATGAGACAAGACACTTTCGAAGAAGATTGTGAGTCTAAGTGATTTTTGGGGGGGGGGGTCTGTTTTTGCTTTGATTGTAGATATACCAGTATATCCAGAGTCGCTTCTACCGTTCCCCAGAGGTGCTGCTGGGAATGCCCTATGACTTGGCCATCGACATGTGGTCCCTGGGTTGCATCTTGGTAGAGATGCACACTGGAGAACCTCTCTTCAGCGGAGCTAATGAGGTAGAATGATCTGAAATGTAATGTTGGAAACATCTGCCAGGTGCCTTTCCTGATATCTCACCCACATGTAGACTTTAGACTTGTAAATGCAGACTCATAGGAATGTTGGAAGCCGTTCCTCTCTTTCAGCAGGACTGAGTTGACTGATGATATTTTCTCCGCAGGTTGACCAGATGAACAAAATAGTGGAAGTTCTTGGTATCCCGCCTAATCACATTATGGACCTAGCCCCAAAAGCAAGGAAGTTCTTTGAGAAACTTTCGGATGGTACCTGGAGTGTTAAGAAGACCAAAGATGGCAAAAGGGTGAGCTCGGTTTTCTGGTTTGGAGTTTGAGTCGAGCTCAAAGATCAGTGTTGATACAGTTGTGACACCCGAGTATTATATTAAAATTTTGCTGTACTCTGTAAACAGTATAAGCCTCCAGCCTCGCGGAAGCTCCACTCCATCCTGGGTGTGGAGACAGGGGGTCCAGGTGGCCGGCGGGCGGGGGAGTCTGGACATGCTGTTGCTGACTACTTGAAGTTCAAGGACCTGATCCTCCGGATGTTGGACTATGACCCTAAGAGCCGCATCCAGCCCTACTATGCCCTGCAGCACAGCTTCTTCAAGAAGACTGCGGATGAGGGGACCAATACAAGCAGTAGTGTGTCTACGAGTCCCGCATTAGAGCAATCCCAGTCTTCAGGAACCACCTCCAGCACCTCCTCCAGTTCAGGTAGATGACGGCCAAACAGCCCAGCTGGCGTTCACTTGTTCACTTTATACACGTCCGTCACTGTCGTTGCCCCCAAAGAACATCAGAAGTGTTAAAAATCAACATTCGCTACCTCTTGCTGGTCCTGTTTGAGCTGTGTACATCGTTGTCACGGCTGTAATTGTGGCACTCTTGTTCACACTTAGGAGGATCATCTGGGACAAGTACCAGTGGCAGAGCGAGATCTGACCCTACCCATCACCACTTGCACAGTGGAGGACACTTCGGCACGGCCATGCCGGCCATCGATGGTGACAGTCTTTGTCCACAGGTCAGTAAGGAACTCCCAAATACCCTCAACCCATTTCACACTGGCAGCTGTTGTGGTGTTATGATGAAAGTGGAGTCTCTGTTTCCCTTTCTCCCTTTTCTTAGGTTTTGCATGTAAGAAATTGATTGTTTTTGAAGCACTGAAGCTATTGGGAGTAATAATTGTATTATGATAATCTCACCACAGTTTCTCACACGGTTATTAGAATGAATAAGAGGTAAACTCAAGTTGATTGTGTAGAAATGAGTTGTTGGAAAAGTTGCGGCCTTATTCACAACCGACTGCTGTTGTGTTTCTGACCTCTCCAGACAAGACAGGCCTACCCACCCCCGCTGTGGGGAGGTGGCGTCGGACCAGAGTCCGTCACTGGAGAGACCCACCCCGTCCAGGAGACCACCTTCCACGTTCCCCCTCAGCACCCCAAGGCCCTGCATCCCCATTCACACGCTCATCACCACCACGGGCAGATGATGGCGACACGCCCACGCCCACGCCACTACACCTCCCCGACACACAGCTCCTCGACACAGGACTCCATGGAGGTGGTTCATGGCCATCTGTCCATGACCTCCCTGTCTTCCTCTGCCTCCTCTTCCTCGACATCATCCTCTTCCACTGGGAACCATGGCAACCAGGCCTACCAGCTCCGCCATTTGCCCGCTGGAGCCCTTGACTTTGGTCAGAATGGCGGGCTGAGCATGGGGCTAGGTGCCTTCTCGAACCCACGGCAGGAGACTGGCATGGCAGCGCACCCTGCATTCTCCATGGGCACGAACACGGGGCCTGCCCACTACCTAGCAGAAGGCCACCTGGGCATGAGGCAGGGCATGGACCGGGAGGAGTCTCCAATGACTGGAGTGTGTGTGCAGCAGAGTTCAATGGCCAGCTCGTGACTGTACTGACATTTGGCTGTGTGTTCCCCCTGTGCGTCATTTTTAAGGTGGTGTTTTTTACTACAAGGTGTGTTGAGAACAAAAGCTGCTCACGTCAGAAGGGAGATATCACTGAACCGCTACTACAGAGAAGAAAAAAACCTTTGTTAAAAAGTATATATGTAATTTTCATACATTTTTCTTTTGCAATCATTAGGCACAAAGTAATACTGCGGAATAACCATAGTGAGATTGAGACATCCATCTTACCATTTCACCAGTTTCATGTAACCACCAAGTAATCATCATATGGTATTAAGTGGCAGAATCTTCTAAGGAGCATTTCAGAGCAAAGTTTGAAGCTGTTTTGCAGGTAGATGTTGGTGATGAAATGCTTGGCGTCCTCTTTCGGTTCAATCCGTGGACTGCCTGACATTACTGTTCCACTGGTTCTCAATTCTTTCTTTTGTTTTGTTTGTTTTTTTTTTTTGGTTTTGTTTTTGCCCTTTTTTTTCAGTGAAATTTCACATAAAAGCTGCTTGTAAATCCTGTAGCTTGACAATGAGGGGAAGTGTTTGCGGTGATATTTCTTGTTGTTGGTCGGTTTTGTGTAACTCTGTCAAAGGGGAGCACATAGCAGTGGAGTCCCTATGCGTGTGCTGGCCGGGGCGAAGAAGAGACCCCGCAGGTGGATACTGGCGCCGACCCAGGGGGGTGGGGGTCAGAGGAGAGGGAAACACCACCCCTCAGGCCTGGGGCCCCCGTAGTCCTGCGAGCGGGCCCGGCACAGGCGAGAGCAGCGACGGGCACGGGAGACGAAAGGACCCGGCCCCCGAGAGAGGAAGACAGTCAGCGGCTGGTTCTAGATAACCCTTTGGCCTTATGACTCATGGACTTGGAATGGGATGGAGCTGGACATTATCATTTGAATTAAGATGGCTTTTCTCTATTTTTCTCTCTAGACAGCCCTTAATTCTTTAAGGAAATTAAAAAAACAAAAAAAAAACTTAGAAATGTTAAATAAGAATGGTAATTTGAGGCCTTTCTCGACAAAGATTTCGTCTTCAGCAGGGCCCCACATAACAGGGTCTTATTGTACACAACAACCTCCTAAACATTTCTTCCTTGAAATTCACTGGTTAAGGATTTTGCAGTGGAAAAGAACTATCTATTCCAGAGTACCCTTTTATGTTTTGTTACTTTTTCCCTTTTGCATGTAGTTCCTCATCAGAACCACCTGCACAAGTCTCTCCATCCAAAACATGGAAACTGAAGAAAAAAAAAAAAAAAAAGAGTTAAGTGACTGCCTTTTTTCTCCTCAAATTATGCTGTGAATTTTACAAGAATTTATTTTCCCTTTGGATATGTTTTTATACCAAAGCAGTTGTTTTATAGCATATAGGTGTCTGTAACCAATAATGTAGCAGTTCACCACTTTGACGCAAAGTTTATCAAGATCTTATTTTAACGTCAACACAAACAGCTGCAATATATTACTTTAGCAAAACTGGAGACCGTTGTCTATTGTGTATCCTGGCCAGATTTGTTTGCAACGTTTTACCAAAACTGTTTCCATATTAATTGGTAGATTATTTTGGGAGTCTTTTAAAAACTTTGGTATGTTAGAGAATTTGGTAGTTACTCTGCAGGCTCCGGAGTAGCGAGATAGAAGCTGAAGGTTTAAAACAACAAAAACAACAAAAAACACACAAAAAAAGGAAGAAAAAAAACAAAAAAAAAGGAGACTAATGCGTTCTATTTCTGTGTCGTCGTTTTTCTTTTGCCCTCCCCCTCCCCCCCTCCCCCCCCCCATCATACTATTTCAAAGGGTGTTGCTGCCTTTCATACATCATTTGGTCAACTTGGCTACTTTCTGCCATGAAGCAAGACTTTGTGTCGTTGTCTTGGCAGGGTAAGGATAATTGTGTTGAATGGTATCGTTCTGATTTGGTAGGGCAGATCCCCATGATTGTTGTCCTATTCAAAGGGAAAGGGTGTCTGTCAGCCCACAATCACATGCTTTGTTTCGGCAGACATGCATGTCCTCAAAACATTAACAGTGAATTACCAGATTAGTTTTTTTTTTTGTTTTGTTTTTTTTTATATCAGGGATTTTGAAGTGCTTTCTTTCTTCTGTTGCTCATTTTATCAGCTTTCAAATTAGAAATGGAATAAAAAAACAAAACAACCCAACCCTGCCCACAGCCACCTCTCAAATTGAGGGCAGGCCACAGGTCATGCTGTTGTCATCTTAAAGGAGAAACCATCTTAAGAAATCATGCTTGGTATGTCCACAAACACAAATGTAAAGCTACCTATATTGAGATTGGGGTTTTATCTGGATGTCAAGGTTAATTGCAAATTTGCAATCATTTTTCATACCCCGCAGAATTTGAGACATTTAGAAATTGCCAGTGGCTTTTATCGCTGGCTCTCATACTGGTACTAAACATTCCAAAAATAAAGACTGAAAAAGAAAAAAAATTGACTGCAGTGACTCGTAAGTGTGCGCCTATTTCAGATCATGCTGATTGACCTCTTATTTAGAGCAGTTGTCATGAAATGCAGCCCCTTTTTAATAGTTGAAATAGAATTTATGTATATATTTATATTTTTTTAATAAAGGAAGTATAGAACTCACTACCTTGCTCCTGCTGGTATGTTGATTATGTTTGTCAATTTGGTGACCATTCAGTGGGCAGGAACTCCTGTTTTCTTAGTGGCAAAACCTTGCCTTTTGGCAAAGGTACTTGACTACATCAGGACAACACTATGAGGTAGGGTTTGAATCAAACAGGGAAAGCTAGATCTTCAAACCTTAATAATTTTCACAGGGTATATTGTAAGTGCATGTACATCACAAACCTTACTTTTTGGTTAAATGAGAAGCACATGGTTGAAAAAAGGTTCCATCTTTCATAAGCCTGTTCAGTTTGTGGGTTATACACAAACACGTATACTTGTTGACATATCTGAACACCCGACAGAAGTTGAAATCCTCTTATTTAATTTGGATTTATCCTTTTCATTTTTGATTTCACATTTTTTCACTTTTTTTGTACATGCAACATGCACTATAGAATTGAACAGCATGGGGGAAAGGATAAGTCCATGTATCCACAGATTGTAAGATCTAGTCAAGACTTTGCTGTGTTTATGACAATGCCCTTTGTATTATATTAAGACAGTCTTATGTATGATATATAAAAAGAAGTTAATTGAATCGCTCTGTGTGTCTTTCTTTACTTACAAGAAACATCTACGCGAGCTCAAACGTGCTGTCATTCATATTCCTCTGGAAATACGAACAAAGTAGAACAGGAACACAAAAAGTCACGACACCGCGTGATACGGTAGGTTTATATAACCTGACAGAGCGCGTTACCTCATCTCGGCTCGTTGGTCTAGGGGTATGATTCTCGCTTCGGGTGCGAGAGGTCCCGGGTTCAAATCCCGGACGAGCCCGCAAACATTTTGATATATAGAATACATTGGTTTTACAAACCCTGAATGAGTGTTGAGCTACAATAAAGTTCCAGCTTGACACATTAATATTAAAAACACCTTCGATAAATTACCTCTTGTTTGGTCGGAGGAGATTGCATTCCTTCCGAAATAATTCGTGTCACCGCTACAGCACCAACAGTTCCTGAGTCTGTATTTGAGAAAAAAAATAAAACACAGCATTTGCCGACGAAATTAAAATATTAATAATAAAGAAAAAAACCCGAGGGCTCGTCCGGGATTTGAACCCGGGACCTCTCGCACCCTAAGCGAGAATCATACCCCTAGACCAACGAGCCAGTGGACTCTGCTGATCATGGAGACGTTTATGAAGAAACACACAGCATGAGTCATCGTTCTGATTGCTTTTGTCTAAGAGCTTCATCTGTCAACGTCGTAACTCGAGTTACTTTGTTGGAAACCTACCTTGGTATTCATGTTGAAAAATAAGTGGCTAAAGCCCAAGGAGACAAGGAAAAGCACAAGTGCCAGCACGGAGCTGCTGTTTACTGCTCGATCCATTCTTTACCGATAACAGAACATCAATTTACAATAAATATAAACATATTTTAAAGCACGGCAACGCTATCAAATAGTTTAATAAATATTTGTTTATAAAATTGATTGAAAACCAGCGAGCTTCTGTGTGGCAGGTTTTATGTTGGGTTTTTTTTTTTTATAACCAGTAGGGGGCAGCTCTGCATACTGTCGCACTGCCGTCACAGCATTCCAGGATACAGAAGAAAAATTTAGTATCTATCCTCTCATTGGTCCACAGCACATCCAATAGTTTCCCTCCAGACCCCTTGATCGTCCAATCACAGCCAGGTGGGCGCGACGAGCTGACACGAATTCAACCGTTGTGGTTGTATCGAGTTTGTCTCAAAATGTTTATTTTCGCGTTGTTTCTTTCCACTAGAAACGTTGCTTTTTGAGTCTCGTTAAGAGCTTCAGTACAGATTAAAAAAAACCACCGACTCGCGCTCCGAACAGTGACCGTTTAAGTTGGTGGGTGACGCCGGCGTGCTAAGTTAGCCCAAGCTAACGGCTAAGCTCGAAACATGCCGAATTTTTGCGCGGCTCCGAACTGTACGCGGAAGAGCACCCAGTCGGATTTGGCCTTCTTTCGGTTTCCCCGGGACCCCGAGAGGTAAAATCTCCTCCTATAACTCCACCTCCCCTCTGTCGGTGTGGAACTATCCACGTAACTGTAGCAGACACTCATGAAATGGCTCGTAAAAGTTGCACAAACATGCGTGTGTAATCGTGCCTCTGGTTATCTGTGAGGTCCTGGTGAATTATGTCTTAAATTGGTTGAAAACTTGAATTAAACTACCAATAAAACTTCAACCCAACAGTAGAAACGTGTCTATAATGTAACGTTGTTTTTTTTATTACTTAAATCGTTGCAATTGGGTTTGAAATTTACCACAAATCTGCAGACTTTTTTAAAAATTGGTTTTCATTTCTTTCTAATAAAAACAAGGCTATTTTATTTGTACAGCACCAATCAGACTCAAGGCAGCTGACAGTGCTTCACAAGAAAATCCATTAAAACAAGGCGATTGAGATCAGCATAAAGGGCAATAAACAAAATAATAACTTTATTAAGATAATGCTATGAATATAATGTATTGTTTAATGGGAAGCCTAATTAAATATTTGTGTTACCAGGCTGATTTAAAAGAATTGAGGGTGTCAGCAGCGTGTAAATTGTTGACATGTTGTCCTGTTTTGTCCCAAAATATTTATCATGAAAAGTCTGCATTAGAAAATGATCATGTTTAAAACCAGAACAGGGTTATTGTTAAATATAATGTCCCACATCTGGAGGATAATATGAATTATTAAGGATTGTATGCCTCACTTCTATAACAGTTTTATTTTGTCAAAAGACAGGAATACTTTATGAATCTCAGAGGAATTCTTACCAGATGCAGCTCGACGCAAAATACAAAAATATGAGTTTTGTGTTTATATGTAAATTCCACATCCAAACATCTTTTATGCAGAGTATTTCGAAGCTCTGCTCATTGTAACTCAAGTTAAAACATATTGCACCGAGAGATTTTAAAAATAAAACTAATATAACTCTTCTTTCAAAAGACATATTATTGTTGACTCAAACAATATGCATAACAACTGAAACATTCACATATCAAGGACATGAGTAAACATCAGCATCTACACAACAAAATCAAATTAGACTGAAGTGAGAAAGTATTTTACATGTATATAATGATGGGTTAATGTTGTCAATTTTCCTTTTTTAATGGGAAAAAAAGTCACTGTTCTAATGATGGCATTTCATTTCACGTAGTCCACCTGTTTTCTACTAACTCGTTATACAACGATTCACTGAGCTCGTGATTCAATGCCATTCTTGATACCATGTCCTTGATGTGATTTTTAGAAACAACAATTTTCCAGACAATTTGTGACTGAAATCTTTATATAATTTCTGTTAAATCCATCACTGTATTCTCTCGTTGCCTTTTCAATACTGTGTCAGGGTGAACTTGTTGGGTTTTTTTCCTGAGGTAGGTGCAATAACTGAGTGTAAGGCAGGGACTGAAGCATATTTGCTTTTCTCCTTTAAAGAAAAACTTAAAATATCTTTTGGCTCAACAAAAATAGTTGAATTTAAAAATACATTTCACGTAATATAAACTATGAGCTGTGATGTCGAGTTACATGCTGCATCATGGTGGTTGTACTGTTTGTACTTGCAATAATCGCAGAATGTTTTATCCAGGAACGGAAGCCTCTATATTCAAAAACAATCAGCAAAACTCGATTGCGCCTTCTGTTATTTGCATCACAATGCTTTTTCTTTTTTTTTATTCCACCGAACAAATTCCTCACACATTTATATTGGTTATTAACTGTCTCGTGATCCATAGTTACAAATACTAACCATATTATTTCAGCAAAAATAAGGTTTGTTGGATGTAAAATGCAGCTGAGGTTCATATTGTCTTTCCAGATGCAAGATCTGGGTAGAAAACTGTCGCCGGGCGGATCTGGAGGCCAAAACATCCGACCAGTTGAACAAACACTACAGACTATGTGCCAAACACTTCGACCCGGCCATGGTCTGCAGAACCGTGAGTAACACTCCATTCTATTCCTGGAGGTCTGGCTGCATTCTGCCAGTGTATCTAAAGTGGGTTTCTTCCTCTCCAGAGCCCCTACAGGACGGTGCTGAAGGACACTGCCATTCCAACTATATTTGATCTAACAAGTCATCTCAAAAATCCTCACACCAGACACCGGAAGCAGATCAAAGAACTTGTAAGGAAAATGTTCATTTGAGTTCGATCTTGACTGACTGAATGAATGCTTTTCGAAGTTAACTTGGGTTTTCGTTCTCAGACTGAAGAGGACATACAAAAGATTAAAGAAAGGAGATGTAAGTCATCCAAGAGAAAGTGAAACGTCTCATTTAGTCTGCTTGCTACTTGATCTCAGTTCCTTTCACTTCTCCTTCCAGTGGCTTCGTCTCTCAGTCAGCTTGCTTCCAAGCAGGACGCCGCCGTCGAGGAGAGCGCGAGCACCAACGAGGACGAACCTCAACTCTCCACCGAGGAGAAGGAGTACCGGGAATACCTCAGGTCCTTGTTTGAGGTCGTGGTCATGTTGGGAAAACAAAGTATCCCGTCAGTGACCGAAGCTGAAGTGAAGTCCAACAACTTCCAGGCCCTCCTCGATTATCGCATGAACGCCGGAGACGAAACCCTGAGGAAGCGCTTTGAGGCGATGGCGGTGAACAGCGAGTACCTCTCCGCTGCCCAGCAGAGCCAGCTGCTGGACATCTGCGAGAACACGGTGAGAGAGGAGATGCTCATGGAGGTGCGCGAGAGCCGCTTCTTCTCTCTGGTGACGGGAGACCTGGTGGAGATGGCCGGCGAGAAGCTCCTGCCTCTGTTCCTGCGCTACGTCAGTCAGCAGAATGTCCTGCGGGAGGAGTTTCTGGACTTCGTGTTGTTTGACGGCGACGAGCCGACGCTGGTGGAGCGGCTGGAGGCTCAGCTGACCGAGCGTTGGGGGCTCAGCATGGAGGATTGCCGCGGTCAGGCCCACAAGGCCACCGGCACCTCCACCATCAAGCTGAAGGCCGTGGCGGTGTTGCTGATGGAGAAGTATCCCCTGGCCGTGCACACGCCTTGTTCCCACATGGCGTTGAACATCCACCTGGCCGGCAGCCTGCCTTTCCCCAACGTCCAGGTCGTCACGGAGACCCTGTGGAGGATCGGCGCTTTCTTCCGAACGCCGTCGACACAAGTTGAGCTTGAGAACGCCGTGGCGACTCATTACCAGAAGAGCGAGGAGAAAGCGGCTGCCCTGAAAGAAGCCGCCGGCTGCGAGTGGACGCAGCAGCACCATGTCTTTGACGTGTTTGTCGACATGTTGCCCCCCCTGCTGCTGTGCCTGGACGCCGTTCGCGACAACCACGAGGGCACCTTCTCGCTTTCCGTCACGGCGGATGCATATTCGCTGGCAGAGATTCTCGCGGACTTCGAGTTCATCGTCACCGCCGTCATCCTGAAGAACGTTCTGACGTTCACCAGAGCCTTCGGGAGGAACCTCCAGGGCGAAACCCTCGACGTGTTCTTCGCCGCCAACAGCCTGACGGCCGTGCTGCACTCGCTGAACGAGGTCAACGACAACATCGAGGTCTACCACGAGTTCTGGTACGAGGAGGCCGTGAGCGTGGCCTCCGCGATGGAGGTTCCCGTAAAGATGCCGAGGCTGTTCCTCCGCAAGCAGCGCGCAGCCAACCTGGGCGAGGTCCAAGCAGAGCCGTACTTCAAGGAGTACGTGACCATGCCGGTGATCCACGGCATCATGCAGGAGGTGGAGGACATGTTCTCCGACACCAACATCAAAGCCCTCAAGTGCCTGTCGCTGGTCCCGGCCATCATGGGCCAGATGAAGTTCAACACCACGGAGGAGAACTATGCCGACGTCTACCAGAGCGACCTGCCCAACCCCGACACGCTGCCCGCCGAGCTGCACTGCTGGAGGATCAAGTGGAAGCACCGCGGCAAAGAGGTGCGCCTGCCCACCACCATCCACGAAACCCTGCAGCTCCCCGACGTCACGTACTTCCCCAACGTCAACTCCTTCCTCAAGGTGCTGTCCACCCTGCCGGTGCTGAAGCTGGAGGACGGAGACACGGCGAGCGAGCGCTTGCAGGCGTACCTCGGCGGCGTGCCCGCCCAGCACTGGAACAAAAGTCTGGCCGTGCTGAACGTCAACACTCACGTCAAACACGACCTGGACGTCATGGTGGACAAGTACTGCAGACTTTACCTGGAGGAAGATCCCGAGGCCGAGGGTGACGAGGCACAAGAGGAAGACGTTGCAGCCAAGTGATTTTGTTGATGAGCCACAGTTGTCCGTGTGTGTGTGTCACGGGAACGGGAATTCAGTTGACAAGCTTTTCATGAACCACGTTTACCTTTGTATCTACTGTATTTAAGTATCAATACAAACAGTCCAGCAGCAGAATTGTGTCGTTCCTGAGGTCGATGGACATCTTGACCTGTGAGGAGAAGGAACAGGAAGAAACCAAGAGACTTCAACACTTCCTGACACACAATCAAAACATTAGACCAAACAAATCAAAACATGAAAAAGTACTCTGATCAATTTGCTGTTTCTTTTCTTGTTTCATTGCTCCCGTTGAAGGATTGTTGTCTGATGTTGAAACTGACTTAATTTCATTCCCTGTAAAGATTAAATAACAAAACTGAGCGTCGACTTCACGAGACACAAAACTTGTTCTGTCATTTGTAGGTCCGATTCTTTTATTTTATTTTTACGTTTCTTCACATTTTTGACTTTTCTTAAGCGGCTTATAGCTCACTGCTCGCCTTGTCTTTTTTTTTTTTTTTTTTTTTTTTTAATTCGATGTGTACTTTTAACTCCAACCACATGATGGAGGCAGACCGAGGCTGAATCTGCTGACTGGTGCAGGAGGAGCACAGGAGGGAGCAGCTCCAGCCCTAACTCAAGTGTCCCTGGGTTCAAACAGCCTTTTTTTTTTTTTTATCTAAATAATTGAGATGCACGTGGTTGCGTGACAGTCGAGGCAGAAAGTGAAGTGAATGTTGAGTGAAACAATGATGTCATTCTGGTTTTGGAATATAAAATGTTTTGGATACAACCGGATGTTGCGGTGTTTGTTGTACTCGATTGGTGTGGCTCTCATTCATTCAATTTCCACGTTTCCTTTTGATTTCATGGGAATAGATTTATCCCAACGTGTTAATTTGTAAATGTATGCCTCCATGCACAGGAGGTGGATGATGATGATTCTATCCAAGCTTTCGTGCGTGACGACATCTGGATATCGGTCAGTGTTGCTCTGCGTCTTCAGATGTTCTGCTTCGTTCTCGGCCGTCGTCACAAAATGGAACAATGGGCTGCAGCTTGAAGTTCCCGGCATGGCAGCAGTGGGGTTAAACGTGTCTCCTCCCTCTCCGCTGTGGCCAGACGGTGACGAGCACAGGTGATAGTTCACAGTGCACACCCCGGGCGTCTCCAGGCATCACACCGAAACGTGGGTGGGGTCGCTTCGATGCGCAACCAGACGGCAATGTGCGCTCCACGGCGGGCACCGAAGTCTTAAACTTCAATAAGAGCAGACAGCCTGCTGCTGCAGAAGGAGGAGGAGGAGGAGGCGTGTTGGTCGATTCTCTCCCTGCAGCCTGTGGAAAAAGATTAGATCTACAGAATTACATAACGAGGATAAAAACCCTGACTGGACAAAATCCGTAAGGGTTCAAGTGAGTAGGACGTTTATTTGCACATTTTGAGTGTGTGCGTGTGTGCAGCTTTCCTTCCTCTGTGCATCCTCTTTTCTTTTTCTTTTTTTCTTCCTCTGAGCAGCCTCTCTCTAGCTGGACACTATGGCGTGGCCGTGCATTACGCGTGCATGCTGCATCAACCGCTTCTGGACTGAGCTGGACAAGGGAGACATCGCGGTGCCTTTGGTTTTCACCAAATACTCCGACGTGGCCGACGTGCAGCACCTGCCCCATCACCCGCAGCCGAGAGCCAAGCGGGCCGGTGCCATTGCTATAGAGACACAGCCCCATCCCGGCGAGCAGGAGGCAGGGAAGGCGCCGCCCGCGGCCGGTGCCGCAGCGGGCAAAGATGGCTCTTCTGCGTCCGTCATGCGCCAAGACTTCAAGGCGTGGAGAGTGCGTCCCGAGCCCAGCTGCAAGCCCCGGAACCAGTACCAGCCCCCGCCGGCCCCCTTCATCACCGAGACCCAGTACCAGAAGGACTACAAGGCCTGGCCTATACCGAAGAAGCACGACCACCCGTGGATCCCCAAACCCAGCCCCACCTCCGCCTCCGCCGCGACCACCGCTGCCGCTCCCGGGCCGGAGCGCAGCGCGGCGGGCGGAAAGCCGGAGCAGCCGGCGGTGGCAGCGGCGGCCGCCGCCGAGGCCGACAGCGGCGTGGAGAAGAGCGAGATCGAGGAGAAGATGCAGGAGAAAGAGTCGAAGGACACCCTGAAGAGGGGCGCGAAGAGGGAGAAGTCCTCCGAGAGGAAAAGCGGGGAGAAGACGGAGGGACAGGTGCCGGCGGAGCAGAGCGCAGAGCAGAAGAAGAGCAGAGCGGCCGCGGACGCGCTCAACAGGCACATCAAGGAGGTCATGTCCACTTCCAGCAGCTACAGGTAAGTATAGCGCTCTGCTTCCTTCACACATTCTCCTTAAACTTACCCCCAAGTAAGATAAAAGCAGACTATTTTGCTTTTTTTTTTTTTTTTTTTACATACATATATATAGCGTGGCACATCTTTACGCACACCTGAGCTCTTTCCTGAGCCACACTGGCTTCAAGATCAGCAGGAGATATTTGCTATTTCAGGATCTCCCGTTACAATCTCCAGTGAGGCACAGCTGATACAGCCACAGATAAAGGTTGCACTATTGATTTTCCTCCTCTTCCTGGGAGTACTACGCAATCAATGCTGTGGCCCTCCGATGGAGCACGAGCCAGTAAAAAGGCTCCGGATGGAATCACGTGCGTCTTAACGTGGTTTCTTTTGCACACGCTTCCTTCGGATTTAAGTCGATGATGCGCACATAAATGGAAGCCGGGATAGATAAGCTGCATTTTGATTCAGTTTTGGCCGAATCAAGTTAACAAAAGTCGAGATGGATTCAACAAGTATTTCAGTTTCAGAGAAACACATGACGTGCAGGTCACGTTGAAGCAAAAACCAAGTGGATTTGATCAATATCTACTAAATAAATGCAGACTAGCAAACAGGAAATACATTAAGATTTGTAGCACAAATTGAACTAAAATAAACAAACATTAAGATGAGATAAGTAAGAAAAAAAGAGGCAACGAGCGTTTACAAAGAAATAATATCCTTTATATGTATTCATCTTTAGGAATTGTTGTATGAAAATCAGGAATTTGCAAAATGATAAAAATTGGCGATAGAAACAAAAATAAATATTTTTTTTAACACTCTAATACACTTTAAGAAAAGGCAAGTTACGTCCAGAACTCAGAAATACAAGGACACATAAGCTTTTATCATGTCTGCTTCATTTACGATGGAAGTGAGGGTCAAACCAAATGTCCCCGCTGCCTTCTGGTCTCACAGAGCTCAGGAAAAGAAAAGCGAAGATCAGGTTTTGACAGAGACGCTGAACTGACCAGCTCTCTAGTGTTTGGGGCTGGATGAGTGAACATGATCTCTGCGATAAGAATCAAGCGTTCACAGCAATAAATCAATAACGGAGCGACGCACACAAAGCAGAACTGAGCTAGAATCAACACAATACAATACAGCAGTTATCTCCTGCTGTCACTGTATGAGCCGTCAATTAATCATTAACATGTGAGGTGGACAACTCATTCAGAAAACTGATCAAAGTGATGAGTTTATGTCTTTTTAACTCATGTGAACCTCCTCAAACATGCACATTATCTTTTTTTTAGAAGATTGATTGAGTATTAATGACATAAAACTCTCTGAAGCAAAGCAACACCAGATTTTTGGATTTGTTAAACCTTTAAGTGATACAACACCGGCACAAACTGATCCACAGTCGGTCTCTGCTTGCAGCTTTTCTAAAGTGAGGACTGCTATCATAATTTCTTTTCCTTCTTCAGGACTGAGTTCAAGGCTTATAAGGATGTGAAACCAGTGAAGCCCATTAAAGCTGCATCTCAGTATAAACCCCCCACAGAGGAGACCAGCCGGGAAACCAGCTACAGCGCCACGTTCAAGGGGGAGCAGGTGAAGGCTCACCCGACCGACAACAAGCTGCAGGAGCGCCGGCGGATTCGCAGCCTGTACAGTGAGCCGGGCAAAGAGCCCACCAAGGTGAGGGGGGGTGTCCATACACACACACACACACACGCACACACCATCTGTGACCCCCCCACCATTCTCATTCTGTATGTGGAGGAACCACAAACAGCAATCAAGTTGTGATGCCCCGGGGGACCTTCACATTATCTTCTCAATGTCTCAATGTGTATGTCTTTGTTGTTATGGTTCAATTAGCCACTAAAATTCAGCCAAGAAATGTGGATAAGGACAGAGGGAATGTTGAATCAGTCGTCGATAAGCATCGATGTAACGTTTCAGCAAACTGCAAGCTCGTCCCAGCCTTAGTCCAGGCCTATGAGGATAATCTTCAGCAATATTTCTATGGTAATAACTCTGGTAATAACTGGTGCATAACGTGTCTGCAGTGATGTGTGTTCACGGAGCCGCTCCCTCTCTCGTTCTCGTAGGACTTCTCAGAGACTGAGAGCAGTCCAGTCCTTAATCTGCTGTAGTCAGGTGTGTGTGTCCCGTTTCTTCTAGAAGGCATGGAGGCTGACCTCAGACCGATCAGACGCTGCACACACACACACACACACACACACACACACACACACACACACACACACACACACACACACACGCACAGGGGATGCATCTCGGCCCGAGCAGGCCTCAGACACATCCCCACCCCCCCCCCCCCCCCCCACCCCCGCCCCCACCCACCGACGCAGATGCAGTCCTCCCAGAACGGCGAGACACTCGCTTGCGGTTTGCACACATCAGCACCACACACGCCGTCTGTTACTTCTGCTGTTCAGTGGCAGACGATCATGGGCTCCCGCAAGAAGATGGATCAGCGAACGATGAAAGATGACAAAGCAGATACGCTTTGATGATATTTCAGATGCAATAGTTGAATTAACAGCATCAGTGTTGGGGAAACAAGACATTTAAGGCTCCAGGTGACTGAGGCTGAATAAGGCGAGGCCCCACAGAAGCCTGAGCATCAGTAACAGTCCATACAATGTTGATATCAACATTTACAATCCCTTTGATGCTTTACTTTTAGCTATTGGAGGTACTTTTATCTTTCAAGGTCAATGACATCAAAATAATATGAATATACTGCACCTAATACAGATTGTAATGTTTAAATAAAAAAAGAAAAAGTGCTTGTAGGACTTCTAGTGCTTCATTTCATCAGTAACGTATTATTTCTGGAGTGTGGCAAGAAAACTGCAAAGCAATTACCTTCAGTTTGCACAACCACAGAAATGGAGCTCTTTTTCTTTGTAATGTCAGGAACAGCCTTTTACAGACATCTGCCATCTCACACAGTGTATATATCTATACATATATATATATACACTTTATACATACATACATACATACATACACACATTGTGAACCAGCGATTTCCCTTCAGCCGGGAGCATTAAACTAACGTCATATACTAATACACACTTTGTACGAATAGAACGACTCCAATCGGGAAAGTGCACGAACCACTGTCTTACAGGAGAAGCACAAATACACAGTATGTGCTGTTTTCGTTTGTTTGTTTGTTTGTTTGTTTTTGTCTTTTATGTCCATCACACTAACCACATCATACCTGTAACAGACGGTGTCATTTGCCTGTTATTGTTTTAAGATTTTAAAAGGTAAGTGTAAGTGCATGCTGAATTAGTACTTTGGCATCTTAACTGTAAGTTAAAGTTGCAGTATGTCGTTAAAAAAAAAAAAAAAAAGGACTGAAGACAAGCTGTTACAGTGACTCACTACTGCCACCGAATGCACAAATGTGGTATTACTTCAACTTCACATACTGTACCTTTAATGAGAGATTTAACTGAATTGATATTTTCTGATTGTACATTTGCTTTCTTGCTAAGAGTTTGTCTAAATTAAATGTGGAATTTCTTGACTATTTTTTTCTCAGTTTCATGTAAATATATTGGGCGGGGTGGAAAAAACCAACTTGTCAACCTCTCAGCAAGAAAGCGATTCTCGTTTGCTGCCGCTTGGATCTCATCACTTCCACCCGTCTGTTGCCTCACAGGTGGATAAACCGGTGTCACGCGTCAAACCAAAAAAGGCCCCGACAACGACAACAGGAAAGATGTTGAAGAAAGCGAAAGAGAAGCAGATCTCCAGCTCCCAGACAGCCAAGAAGAAACCCCCCCCCTCCTCCTCCTCCGCGGCCGCCTCGGAACCCAAACCAGACGGCGCCGTCACAAAGAAGAACAAGGAGATCAGCAACAGACTGGCTGAAGCCAAACAGTAGAAGAAGTCCGTCACTCTACTCTAAAGGCCACGTGGTGAATTGGAGGGGATCCGTTTCCTTCTGGGGGTTTTTTTTTTGTTGTTGTTTGTTTTTGTGTTCACTTTCTTCCTGGCCTGTTGTTTTTGCCGTCGTTTATTTATCTCCGAAAAAGGCACGGCTGTTGAGCTTTTAGAGCAATGCAAGTAATTTCACTGTAAAGCAGAGGTTTTCAAAGTGCAGAGCGACGAGCTTCTCCTTAGAGGGCGTGACCAACGCTGCCATCAAACCCTCTTCACCCCCCCCCCCCCCCCCCCCCACGAGATTGACTTTTACTTTCTTGAAGCAGGTGAAACACACGTCTGTAGAAGCAGGGATAATTTAACTCTCATCATTGTTGAGTTGATCCACTTTAAAGTCAGGTGACACAATATTTTATTTGCCATTTTTAGCATTAAAATGTCTATTTAACTTTCCATCACGACCTTTAACTTCCAATCAGGAAGCATGTGAGTGAGCTCGTTTTAGAATAACTCTGGATGAAGCATCAGTCCACGGTCATCCAAAATGTCTGCTGACGGTCTTGTCTCACTGTAATGCTAGAAATCAGTGTGTTCAGTCACACACATTTTAGATTATGCTACAACTGCAGGAGTTCAATGAAACCATCCAGAAGCTGCAAGGTGCTGTAAAAACAACATTAAACCATGCTTTTAATTAATGCTTTTTATTAAAACATTAAACACTGCATATGGCCTACGCCGCCCCAGTTTTACCAGTTTATATAAGGAAACTCTTTTAGCGTTAGCTGACGTGTTGGAGATGAGCTCCCTTTAGTGGTACCTGCAAGCCACTCAAGAAATAGAATCATTTTAGAACGTGGAAATGGTTAAAAACTAATCATGGAAAATAAGTTACCAATAGTGTAATAAGACATTTGATTGATTATTATATTGTAATAAGTTATTACATGATTCAAGGAGCGTTTCACAAAATCATTTCTAATTGTAATAACTCATAAATAGGGTTCGAGTTCCTGAATTTTAAAGCCTTTTTTTTTTTTTTTTGCAGGTTTTGTGGAGCTTGCTTATGAAAATCAGGTGTATTAGATTGGAGTCATTCTCTCTAATTGTTAGCAATGATTTGCAAAATTATTATCGGCTTTATAACATTCAGAATGGCTGACGCTATTATGTTATGACACACTCTCTTAAATATAATGGCCTCAGACAACTAAAATCAAATGCAAACAAACATGACCTTGTCTTGTGATTCAGGTTGGATCAAATGAAAGTAGAATGTTTTGAGCTGATTCACGCTGAAAGAAGGTTCAAAACCACCATCCTGCTTTATTTCTCCTCATTCTACACCTTCATCGTCTCCAGGAGGCCCGCTTTGAAAACCCCTGCTGTAAACTCTGTGTGTGTGTGTGTGTGTGTGTGTGTGTGTGTGTGTGTGTGTGTGTGTGTGTGTGTGTGTGTGTGTGTGTGTGTGTGTGTGTGTGTGTGTGTGTGTGTGTGTGTGTGTGTGTGTGTGTGTGTGTGTGTGTGTGTGTGTGTGTGTGTGTGTGTGTGTGTGTGTGTGTGTGTGTGTGTGTGTTTTCTTGTATTTCTGGTGCACAGAAACCTCTTTATATTGTTGCGCACTTCATTTGCACATTGTTTATATGAGTTGTCATCGAACCTTAAAAGGAGCGGTCGGTACACATGCAGAATGTGTGTGAGAGGGCGTTTTTTTGTTGTTGTTTTATTTTTTTCTCCTTTTGGCTGGACAGATGACAGCTGAGACAAATATTAAAATGATTGTAAAAAGAAAATAAATGTTAGGGAGACGTGTTGCCGCTGACTGCAAAAAAGCGTTTGCGCTTACGTTTCCTATGATTACAGTGCCTCGGCTGTACGGTCCTGGTTTCCATTTCATTGTTCTGGATGATATCTGGTTTCATCAGTTTGGTTGCTAAGGAACCAAATTAACTGTAATATAATTGCTACTGCTTGCATGCAAGAGCCCCTTTTATTTGTTCAAGTAGCAAACCTTTTAGCAGAAGATGAGCCACAGTCACGATCCATAGCTTGTAAATTGAGCCAGAAAAGATAAACGTATGGGGGGAGGGTGGGTTAGGAGGGTAAGACCATGTAATGCATGTGTAGAATAGATTCTGATCACTCCACAAAGGTATACACACAGTAAGTCAGATCAACACAGCTGTAAGATAAACACACCAGCGGTATTGATTTCACCCACATTAAATCGCCATTGGGTCCTTTAATTTAGTCTAAATGCTGCAGTTTTCCCGTGACTCAGTATTGTGTGGCGGTGTACTCCGCCCTCTCCTCTGAGCTGTGACGCTGTAGTTGTGCTGAATAGATTTAAAAATGAGACAAAGAGCGAGAGATAGTGTGCGCGAGAGAGAGAGAGCAAAACCCTTCATATATACTCAATACTTTCCCCCATGAATGTGCTGATCTCTCCAGGTGTTGACGAACAAAGAAACGGGCCGGGACTTTAAAAATGCTGCTGTCTGATTACACGTGTTTGTAACATGAGGTGCTTTAATTCCCCCGAGGCCCAGCGAGTGCCGGGGCCGCCGGCCGTCTGCTTCCTGTTTCCACGTTCAGATTCCTCAGTGTGTGTGTGTGTGTGTGTGTGTATGTGTGTGTGTGTCTGTGTGTTTTACCACGTGTTTGACCTCTGACTTGCGACCACCAAGAAGTGCTGCGGAGCGCTCCGACACCCTGGTGCTATAATCTCTCGTCATTATGCTGAGTGGTGTGGACTGTTTGGTGTGGACAGACTGGTGTGGACAGACTGGTGTGGACTGTTTGGTGTGGACAGACTGGTGTGGACTATGTGGTGTGGACGGACTGGTGTGGACAGAATGGTGTGGACTGTGTGGTGTGGACAGACAGGTGTGGACTGTGTGGTGTGGACTGTGTGGTGTGGACAGACTGGTGTGGACTGTGTGGTGTGGACTATGCCGGGGCGGCGTGTCGTCCGTCACGCGGCTGCAGATGTGTTGTGATGTTGTGTTTGTACTCTCAGCTTTGCTTCGAATGAACTCTTGATTAAAACCATCATTATGCTCCTTGACTCATCGCCTCGTTTTTTTTTCTATTTCTAAAACTAAATGAAGTCATCAGTATTTTTTCTTAATTTTTTTTAAAAAAGGCCACTCCCCTGACAGATATAAGGAGGCCACGCCAAAGCACTTCAACTCCTGGGATGACCTTGCATATTACAAACATCATAAATAAAACTTTATCTTAAATCACCTTTTTTATTTTCCTTTGCAACAAAACCTAAACAGACATGACATTCTTGATATTCCACTACATTTTGCAAGACGGGTTGTTGCTAAAAGTGCAATTATGACGAAATATCACACATCTTTCTTTGCAAATTTCACTTGAACTGGTTTCGTACAAAGATACTGAATTTGATTTTCATGCTATCTTATATATTTACACTTTATACTTTACGTGTGTGTGTGTGTGTGTGTGTGTGTGTGTGTGTGTGTGTGTGTGTGTGTGTGTGTGTGTGTGTGTGTGTGTGTGTGTGTGTGTGTGTGTGTTATCGCCCTGATATTTGCCCTGTGATGGTTAATATGATGCCAAATATATAATAAAGATGTATTCAGCCGTCTCTTACAGGCCGCCATGTCTGCATCTCTGCTACAGTTTAAACCCTGTGTATAGGGCGTCATCCCTCCATTATTCTCTCCGTTTATATACGGTGCATATATTGATCTGATCTGAAGACAAAAGCACAAACCTGCATCATGGCTTTTCTTTTCTTTCTTTTTTTCCCCCCTCTCCTTGCTTTTGGATGGCGATGGTCATTTTCCCTGTGATTCAGCCATGCAGACATAAATCTGCATGAATAATTCAGTCGTCGTGGGCTCTTGTGTTTGCAGAGTAGTATGAAATATTGAATAAGAGATCAGCTCCAGCCCCCCCCCCCCCCCCCCCCCCCCTCTCTAAAAGGACCCGTCTGGTCGGGGATGTTCCGACCTTACGCTGTGCTGAAGAGTTCAAATCTTCCACTTCCAGCTTCAAGCGTGACAAACGGCTATGTGAACATTCAGGACGATTCTGGGACTCATGAAAGCCTCTCTGGTATAAATTAAATATACACCACAACAGTCAGTGGTTAAGAGCGCAGCGTTTCTGTGTTTTACTAACTTCACAACCAGGGTGACGATGTATCTTTAAAGGAAAGACCAGAGGTCTGCAAAACCTTTCTGGCTTTTTTTTGTGACTTTATGCCAAATTAAATTCAACTGGAGCCGCAAGTGAGGTGAACGAAGCTTCAAAAGTTCCTGATATAGCTTTTCAAAATGTACAAAATCTATCTTAGCTCGCATTTTGGAATCCTCAAAGGTAATTCCAGCAGTTTTAGCACCCGATTTTTGCAGTTTTGCTCTTCTCTTTCTGGAATTTGAGACAATTTCACGTTTCACTATTTTTTGTTTATTCTTTTATTCCATTTTAAGCTTTTTGAAAATTCCTTTTAGAGAATGTTTATGTTAAAGTTAAATTTTTAAAGCAGCTTTTTCCCATTTCTTGTGGTCTGAGCAATTTTTCCCATTCAATTATTGTATATTTTTATAGCCTTTTTTTTGGCCAACAGATAAGAGTCTGGTTGAAAATGACTCTTGAATTCTTCAAGAGTCTCATGGTCGCAGACTCTTTGGGTGCGACAGTAACGGATTGTCAGTAAAATCTGACCTCCAGTGGTGGAAATACATAAAACACTCTCGTGTCAAGCCAGAATTCCTCTTTGCTGCTTTCCAGAGTGTTTTTAGTCGGATGATGAGGCGCATGAATCCTCCAGGGTGTAAATTATTTATGTCACTGTCTGTCTCTAAACCCAGTCCACATCCTCTTTATGCTTTCCTCCCCACAGAAACGTTAACATGACAAATGTGTTGAAAGACCAACGCTTGACTCTTTATATTGACTTTATCCTTGAATTTTTGATTATTGTAACAAACTTATTTGATTCATCATGAATTAAGAATCAAGCTTTTTTGAGGCAAAAAGAAAATATTGCACAGAGAAAGGACTGTTTTTTGTCATGTAAATATTGACTTTACATCGTAAATCATGCTTTTAAAGAAAGGCTTATGAATCCAATATAAGTTTATTTTCTAAATGACACACTTTTGAAATTCTGACTCAAATAAGGAAAGGTTATGAGAGTAGAAAATATGATAAGATGAACACATGACTTCAAGGATGTAAAAACACAGAGACGAATATGAAACAGTGAATAGAGGAAAAACAGTGGCAACGACGTGATTTAACCACATTTCACCACTTTAAGGGAGGTGGTCGTCTGAAGCTTTCACTTTAATTGTTCAAACGATTGTGAATGTATTGTTTACAACCAGTTATAATTAGACCTCAGTCCAATCCTTTCACCATAAACATTCTAAAACTTTCTAACCCTAAAATAAATTATATATTTACTTGGACTTGGACTTGGACTTGGACTTGGACTTGGACTTGGACTTGGACTTTCTTTATTGTCATTGCAGTACATCACACAGTAAGGAACTGGCAACGAAATGCCGTTGCTTAGCAACCGGTTAAAAAAGGCATTAAAAAAACGTATTTAAATATATTTATAAAAGTAGTGCAAACAGTCAAACATTTAAAATAAGGTGCATATGAACGATAAGTAAAAGAGCAGTATGAGAAATGGGATAGATTAAAATTGAATAATTGCACAGTGTGATATTGCCCAGTATGATGATGTAATGTTATTTGGCTTTTAGAAGCCTGATGGCTTCACTTCTTCACAAAAATTACAAGGATGAAGGTACGTTGTTGAACAACGTTAAACTGTTCATCCACCTTGTCTAAAGGTGGCCCCAGCGAGAAATGAGGCGTTGCTGTTTATTGTAGTATAAGTTAATCAAAGGCGTATTTTGGCTTCATTTACTCAAATACTATGCAGTCTGCGACTAGTTTGTTACCACCATGTCACAAAACTCCACTTGTCTCCAACAGACAATGAACTCATTGTACTTACAGACTCTCCCAAAGGCGCCGGATTAATGCATTATGGGATGTGGTGGAAGAAGATATTGTCTTCGTGGACGTGTGGATGTTTCGTGATTTCATGCTATCGTGAAATTAAATATCCAAGAAATGTTTTGAGAACTTTATGTAATTCATGCGGTGAAAAGTGAAGGCAGAAAAGTACCTTGTACCATTGTCTACGGTCACTGTGATAGGGCCCACCAATGTTGGAAAAATACCATGAGACGTTTGTCAGTTATCATGTTTCATTTTCATTCCTGTGTCGTCACTTTGCTGAGAATATACTCCAAAAACTGTTTACAAAGCTCTAAACTGTTTTGAAGTTCTTTGGACTCCTGCAGGCTAGGAGAGCCATTTTGTACACTTTGTTGGAAGAGCATGACGGCCAAGAGCATACGAAATAATTTATTTGAACTTCGGGAAACACACAATAAACATAATTTTAGATGAAAACATGATATATGTGTGGTAATTAGGAGCAATCCCCACATATCCTTACCTTTATTTTTTGATCTAACCTGAAATTATTGAATGGCCTGGTCGAGATGGAATTGTGGCTGGTGCCGGTGTATATACAGTATACAACTTTATATGGGCATTGTTATGCTATTGATGTTGGTTGTGGGAGGGGTAGAAACCAAAATGACAATCAATCATATAAAAAAGAAAATCATTGTATTATCCAAAAATGACCCGCTTTTTTCAGCCGATGTCACTATTTTATGTCACTGATGCAGCTCTGCAATCACTGCATTGATCAGAAGATAAAGAACAGTTAGAGCTTCTGACGGTTTTTAATTGTCGCGTTTCCTTTCACAGTCTGCGGGTGGCGCTGTTGCTCAAGCAGCGTGCTCCGGCGTAGAAGAAGAACGACTTCCGGTTTGTAACAGGAAAAAAAACAAACCGGGAGAATCCGAGGGGGTAAGAAGAAGCAGAGGAGGAGGAGGACGAGGTTATTTTTCAGCTTCTGCTTTCAAACTGTCAGAAATAATCACCAACAACTCATCCCTGGCAACGTTTAGAACCAGCGAAGTACTTCCATATGGATTTTGTCAATGTTTATCCGCCAGAGCCTCGTAATGTCTGTGGACAGTGCGACAGGTTTAACGACAGCTCGAGCTTTAGCCATGATAACAGTGGCACATCAACTAAAATTCAACTAAATACTTCAGCAAATCGGTTCATTCAGATTCTGGGGGTTTTGTCGGAGCCTCGGGAGTTTCTGTGGTTGTTAATGCACGTTAGGTATTATTTTTTTTAATTTTCTCACAGCAGCGGGCTGTAGCAGAGCAAACGGCACATCCAGCCATGATGTCGACGAAGAGACTGGAGAACTTCCAGGTGGGGTGTGAGTGGGATTGCTGCAGCTTCCAGGGCCACACCATGGAGGAGCTCAGCGACCACATGGCCCTGCACCTCAGGGACTACCTGGGGGACAAAGACGCCCTGGAGGAGCTGGGTGAGTCGCGGCGACGTCTTGTTCGTATGGGGAATAACGTCCAGTTCCAACGATCTCCAGGTCCTGCATGTGAGCTGCACGACTGTTTGACCCATGGGATGTTTGTGTGTTTCACTTTCTCAAACGTTTCCCCTCATAAAGGCGACGATGGCTTGATTTATAAGATTTCAAAGTAGACTAAAACCAATGCAGTTACAAAACACACGAGGCCACCTGAGTCCATCTCCACCACATCACTGGTTAGTTTGTAGTAAACAACAGCAGGCTCAAATTAACAATGACAAAGGCTCTGTACAGGTGGTTCTGTCTGTTTTTAGTCTACTTTTAATTATGATACAGGGGGATCCAGTCCAAGCTGAAGTCCATCCAGAACAATGAGTCTCTCACCTTCCATGAGGTCCTGGTCAACAGCAGGAGCCACTTGCCACCAAAGTGCTGTACAGATCACCACATTAGATCCTTCCTTCCTCTGGCCATACGACTATATATAAATAGTCTAAATAGTTCAAAACAAATGAGGTCATTTCTTCACTTCACTTTCCTGACCGTGTTCAGATATGAGTTTTTTTTTTCTTTATGTCATCAACACAATCAGCATGTCGCTGGATTTTCTACACTTTAATACCTGCTTCACCTCAATAAGAGTCGCTAAAATCATAGGAGCTGATTGCCAGATTTTTTTTTTTTTTTAAAGCAATGAACAACTGATACTACGGGAGTGTACATTTGCAGTCTAAAATTGGCGTTTCCTTTGTTTCGTTTTGCCACAGCATGGCAATAATCCCTGGTTGTTTCCCTTTGAGCAGACGAGTATGCGTGTCTCTGGGATGGCTGTGAGTTCCTGTCCATGGGGAGCCCCACTGAGCTGGAGGTCCACGCGTTTTTCCACAACTACCACGGCAAGCTGAAGTTTGTCGGGACGCAGCTGCTGAAGTCGCGTCCCGACCTCCCCAGCTGCAGTCAAAGCCTGCACATCCACAACCTGATACCCGAGGGGTCCGACGGATACGTCTGCCAGTGGGAGCACTGTGACGTGCGCGTTTCTGTTTGGACTTTGTCGCCTCAGTGAGTAACGCCAATGCTGGCCTTCCATGATTTGTGTATTTCTGTGCGCAGTGTACATTCAATAACCCCGAGTGGTTCTACCGGCACGTGGACAATCACGTGGAGAGCGCAGAGCCGCAGCCTCTCTCACAGCAGGAGCAGGCGCTCTTCTGCAGCTGGGCAGGTATGAGTCAAAGGGAATCACTGCCGTTTCACCTGCTCTGGCCCTTTCTTTTACTCCGTGCCCCCCCAATTCCGTTCCAGGCTGCGACGCCTACTTCAAGATCAGGTACCGACTGAGGGAACACGTGCGCAGCCACACTCAGGAGAGGCTGGTCGCCTGCCCCACGTGCGGCAGCATGTTCTCCAGCAACACCAAGCTGTTCGACCACCTGCAGAGACAGGCCGTGCCAGTCGGTGAGTCCGGACGGCATTTATCACGCGCTGGTCGATTTTCAAACGTGAAACATCTTCGCCGTTTTCCTTTCTTCCATTCAAGCAGAGTCACTGGTGTGTGAACACTGTGGAAAAGCGTTTCCCAGCGAGAGGCTTTTGAGGGATCACATTCGACAGCATGGTAAGAAACATCTGCAGTGGGTTTTTTTTTGTTTTTTTTTACAGGAAGCAAATAACACTGAATCGACTTATAATGGCAGCAGTTAGTGGGAGGGGCATATCAAGCAACAGTTTACCATCATAGACAAGAGTCAGGCTGTGATGGGCAGACTCCTGCATCAGAGCATTTCCAATAGTGGTGAGGAGGATCTATCAAGAGGTTTTAAGGCTGTAGTGCAAACTGCGGCTCCTCTCAAAGAAAACCTTTTTAAAATGCAGTTTATTTTGTATGAGCAGCTTAAAGTGGACCTACATGTTCTGCACATGGCCAAGTTATTACTGATCTGTATTTCTGAACATAAGGAGAGGGTGGACTCCAGTTAACCGATAAGGAGTGTGATAACTAAACACTCTTTATAGCCGTTACATCCACTTCTTCCTGGTTGTGTTTGTTTCTCCGCCAGTCAATCAGGTGAAGTGTCCGTTCTGCGACATGACGTGCACGACGCTCGCGGCGCTCAAGATTCACATCCGCTTTCGCCACTGCGACGAGCGGCCCTACCCGTGTGACTTCTGTGACAAGAGGTTCGCTTCCAAACACCAAAATCCAAACACTGTTATTGTTTGGATTTTGGGGGAAGAAAATCATTTCAAGTTTGATGTCTTTGTTAATCTGATACAAAAATCCCACACACTGTTTTGACTTGCATCAAAAAGTAAAAAGTATGTAACAATTGTTTTACATGTTAATTAAAAACATTTTTTTAACTCTATTTGAAAAGATAGAAAATAAGCATTATCTCTTAAAAGTTTGTCATATATTGAGACGCTGTTTTTCGCAATCTCATAAACGAGCATCACAAACGATAAAACTGAAAAAAAAAACATTAAAATGTTTTGGTTTGTATAAAAAAAACATAATTGAAGTTAATTGGTTTGAATTAAATTTAAGGCAAAAAACCCAAACTTTTACAATCATTCTAAATATTGCATTTTTGCAGGTCAGTCAATTCGTTGGCTATTTATATCTTATCTGCTTTTAATCATCGTCACTAATGTGGCTGTAACGTGTGAGATAAGAATGGAGGATCCAGAGTCAGTGAAGATTCAACTTGTTTCCCACAAACTGAAATAATACAGAAAGCAAAGTCTGTTTTGTCCCAGATCACTGTTTGATATTTAAATGTTATTTAAATTTCAATGTTTTCAGTCAAAATAAATCTTGAAATGGATTTCAAAAAAAAAAAAATAGCACAAAAATAACAGTGTGGTCGCAATAGTTGAGAAAAATGCAGATTTTCTTTTCTTTTGATTTTAAAAACAATGTTTAGATGGGGCTTTCAGCATCTCTATGACTTTGTTTAATACCCTGCAACAATGCAACTAGTTAAAAGAACATTAAGCACTTAAACTTTACAAACGGTCTAAACACAAGACATAATTACTTGCTTTTGGAGGATTCAGACTAAACAAGTGAAACGATATGCCAGGGCAGATCCTGGTAACGTTTCTCGAAATAACAAAACATTTCTTGGCTTTTGAAAAGAGAGAAATATCCTCAAACGCTCATTTCAAGCACAATAAACTCAAAACGAGTTTGTCAGTTCTTCTTTGACACCTTGTCTGTTACTCAGTTCAAGTTTAATCATTTGTGTCGTAGTAATAATGCAGCTGGATCATCGTGAAGCCCACACAAAATATCATCACTCAATGTTTCTATATTTAAATTGAAATGAAATGGAAAAAATGCTTGTCCTCTTTTCATCACTTATAAAAACCCCAAAGAATCACAAAATGTTTTGGATTCATCTGCGGAGCTGAAAGTACTGAGGCGGTTGTCGGTGTTCGATTTAAAGCATTTCTCTCTTTTTTTTTTTTTTTCCATCTTCAATACTTTCTCATGAACGGTCTTTCCCGTTCCGCCAGATTTAAGAACCAGCGAGATCTCCAGAAGCACACCGAGGTCCACAACGAGGGGACGGTGTACCACTGCACTGTGGAGGGCTGTGATTACTCCTGTCACACCTTCCAGACCATGAGCCAGCACTTCAAGAGAGCCCACGGGGTGTGTTCACATCGCCGCCAAACTGCTACGTTCACATCCCTCAGTCCCAGGAGTCACCGGCCAAAACCAGCCTGCAGGAGGCTCCAGTAGGGAGGCTCCAGTAGGGAGGCTCCAGTAGGGAGGGTCCAGTAGGGAGGGTCCAGTAGGGAGGGTCCAGTAGAGAGGGTCCAGTTGGGAGGGTCCAGTAGAGAGGGTCCAGTAGGGAGAGTCCAGTCAAGAGGGTCCAGTAGGGTCCAGTCAAGAGGGTCCAGTAGGGAGAGTCCAGTCAAGACGGTCCAGTTAAGAGGGTCCAGTAGGGTCCAGTAGAGAGGCTCCAGTAGGGTCCAGTAGGGAGGGTCGAGTAGAGAGGCTCCAGTAGGGAGGGTCCAGTCAAGAGGGTCCAGTAGGGTCCAGTAGAGAGGCTCCAGTAGGGTCCAGTAGGGAGGGTCCAGTAGAGAGGCTCCAGTAGGGAGGGTCCAGTCAAGACGGTCCAGTAGGGAGAGTCCAGTCAGTAGGGTCCAGTCGGGAGGGTCCAGTCAAGACGGTCCAGTAGGGAGAGTCCAGTCAGTAGGGTCCAGTCGGGAGGGTCCAGTAGGGAGGGTCCAGTAGGGAGGGTCCAGTAGGGAGGGTCCAGTCAGTAGGGTCCAGTAGGGTCCAGTCAGTAGGGTCCAGTAGGGAGGGTCCAGTAGAGAGGGTCCAGTCAGTAGGGTCCAGTAGGGTCCAGTCAGTAGGGTCCAATAGGGTCCAGTAGGGAGGGTCCCTCTGGGATCCCAGCAAGGTGTTAAAATGACAACAACAAAAAAAGTTGATGTTGATTGATCCTGAATTTCCTGAGTTTAAATTTCATTTCATTTCATGTCAGGGCCACATTCAGTCCAAATTAGTAAGTAAAGTTTAGTTACAAAGTGTTTTTCGCTTCGAGTGCTGTTCATCAAATGGGAGAAATATAAACAAAACATAAGAATGTCATAAAATACATAGTAAATGTCCATCTTGACTGGTGAAATAGTGGTTTAATAAGCTTAAAATTTGAACTTTACACTTTTTCAATGTCGTGGCGCAGAGTGTGTGATGAAAATGTCCATTTGTGCAAAACCAAACAGTTGATAATAGAAATTATTCACAATCTGGACATAAAGCCCAAAAAACAAAACCCACCTAGAATAGGTATGATTTTAAAAACTGAGTACGGCTTTGATTCTAATGCTAATGTTCTATCTTTCATGGCAGCATCACTGATCTCAGTGTTGTATCTGCTACTTGTAGGACTTTTCTTTTTTTTTTTTATCCATGTTTTCTTTGAAATTTTTTCCGCTTCGACAGAAACTGCCATGATTTAAGCTCTTTCAGCAAATTTGCCCTATGAAGCGCAAACTGAAGTAATTTGTTGCTGTGCAGAATTCAAAGCTAAAACAAACAAATGGATGGTATGTTTATTTTTCTCTTTCTTTCAGATTTTACAATAAATGTGCCCAACTCATAAAACGCCTCATCTAAAGATGATAGTCACACTGGTGCTCCTCCTGAGGATCAAACTGGACTGCATCTCGTCCCTGATCATCTCAACCTGCTGCTTAATTTAAAAAAAATGTTTTTCTGTTTCCCACCAGGATGGAAGTATGTCCAAATATAAATGCCATATATGTGACAAGGTGTTTTCTTGGTGCTACACCTTGACACTCCACCTTCGTAAGAAGCACGAGCTGAAGTGGCCTTCTGGACATTCTCGCTTCAGGTGAGTCTCTTTCTGGTGACGCGAAGCTCCTGCTGCTCCTCTGAGCGTCCAGTGAACCGACTTTAAAGGCCTCGTGAAATGTAAAACACGACTTTGCAAAAAACAATAGTTGGGCTCCTACTTAGAAGGTTCCTCCGACTCTGCCCCACCACTGTTGTCGCATAACAAAGTTATTTGAATTTTGAATCTCCAGCCGAGGAAGTCGGGGGGAATCCTCCTTCGTGGGCGTGACATCACGAGTTGTGCAGATCTCGATCTGTTGTGTTTATATCGACTTGTTTCCTTCTTAAATATCCAAGTTTTTACAGTGTTTTGAAGTTATAGTCGTCATTTTGTGAGCCTTGACGAAAGATTGAGCCTGGAAGAGACCTGAGAGAGGAGAAAAGGAGCGGCTAGCTGCTAGCTCGCGCGGCTAGAGGCTAGCTGCTAGTAGACGATCAAATAATACCTGGACTCATCTTCGGTGATTCCGCGCAGTGTGAAAAGCGCTTCGACGTGTTGGATCCAGGAAGCCGGTCGTTCTGCCAAACGTCAGGACGCCTCAAAGCCTCAAAGGTGAAAACTGGCAGCGGCTGAGACGAGGAGACGAGGACGAATGGAGGACAAACTGTCTTCTGCTTCCTCAAACATGTTCCAGACGGGGTCACCGATGGCAGAACGACCTTCTGGGTCTTCATCAATCACTGGATTTGAAATGATGATGATGATGATGAAATATGGTTAAATTCAGCCTCTTCGTCGTCAAAACCCTGATCCTCCATAATGTAAACACAACATGGGCGTGTGCACATCCAGTGACGTCACTCTATTATTGTCAGAAGCTCCGCCCAGCAGCCAAAATGGCGCCGTTTATCGGCTATTTTCTCACAGTTTTAACATTTTACCCTTGGACCAGTTAGCATAAAAAATGTCCCGAGAAGCGACAGCCAGAGTGTTTTGGAGGTCGAATTTTCATTTCACTAGGACTTTAAGGTTCTCTGAGGCGAGTAAAAGTATAGTTTGTGTATAACTGGAAGGTTGCATCAGTTTGCACCATAAAACAAAGTCTCTAAAGCACAACGAGATAGGGTCTCTTCCTGTGTGACCGTCTCCGGCTCTTTTCCGCCGCAGATACAGGAAAGACGTGGACGGCTTCCTGAAGGTCAACATGGTGCGTTTTGAAACGGTCGAAGTGACCAAGGAGATCATGAAGAACATGGCCAAGAAGCCCCAGAGCCTCCGGAAGAGTCCGAGAACCGGCAGCCAGAACAAGCGGGCGGCGGCGGCGGCGCAGAGCGGACGCAGCTCCCCCGCCGGCTCGTCCTCGCCGTCCTCCAGCTCCTCCTCCTCGTACTCCTCGGAGGTTTCCCCCGGCGACGGCGGCGCGTCGGGGCAGCCCAGCCCGAGGGGCAGCGACTCGCCCGTCTACTGCGTGATGAGCGCCATTCCTCACATTGAGGACGACGCGGCGGGACTGGAAGGCTGCGAGGCCGGCGACGCCTCGGGCGCCGTCCAGGCGCTCACAGAGGTGGCGAGGGGCCTCGGCATGGACGTGGTGTAACCCCAACAAACTCTCGTTTCTGTTAAATTAGCCAAATGTTTCGGTGTATTTCTTATTGGAAGCAGCTTCTTTTTTTTTTTTTTTCTTTTTTTCAGGCAAGGCTTCGTTTCCTCCGACTTTTTAAAAAATTTGATTTTACTTCGATTGTGAAACTCAAGGGTTCTGGGCAGAGCTGGTCCTGCAGGATGTGGTGGTTCCAACAAGACGATACGTTGTAACATATTTTAAATACAGATTTTAATACAAAAGCAAAAGTTTTCCTTTGTCTGCTTTGATCTTTGTAATTGAAATTGGAGGCAGAAAGATCGACGACGTAACGTCGCCAAGTAGCGTTTTTGTTTTTACACATTATGATTCTGTGCGGGGAGAAAAACGTGCTCAAATCTCGAGGTTGTAACTGCGAGAAAAGTAGGAAAATTATTCTCTAGCTGAGCCCAAAAATGAAGAAGTCATTAAAAAAAAAAAATGCAATATTGTGTTCTTCAAGAACAGAATCATGAAAATCTTCAGGCTCAACTGTGAATTTTCAATATCCAGTAGATCCTGAAGTTTGTGTTCCAGCTGTGTCACATGCCCGCTAATCTCTTCTCTGATTGGACGATCGGAGTTTTGAGAAGTACACTTGCCTGGTTCTGTTCAAACATAATAGGAATAAAAAGGACAAGAAAGCACATGAAAGCTGAGTTTAACCCCAAAAAATCACAAAATGTTGTTGATGAAATGTTTTTTTAAATGGACTAATTTGGTAATAAATAAATAGGCAAAAGGTTTATTTTGATTATTTTAGCTGCTGTAAAAGAGTGACAATATTGGGGAAATGCCCGGTGGGAAATGTAAAAAGGGATATTATATCATGAAACTAGCATTGAAGTAGAAGCATGCAGTGTTCCTCATCTCAAACAATTTATTGAAACGAGAGCCAATGACAGCGGAGCGTAAACAAACAACAGAAGAACGTCTCATTAACTTGTCGTGTGACCTTCAGCATCAGTTCCACCTTTTTTCTTTGATCATTTCAAACGCGACCTGATTTGAACATGATCGGACCGGATGTGTTTGGGCCCCAGAGCTCAGAAGATAACGTGAAGTCATGCTGAGCACACTATTTACGCATTTCACGCTGGTCGGCACCAGGGTTGCCAGATGTGGCTCACAACTTCCAGCCCAAATAAAGTCAAACCGACACACCTCAACGAAAGGCAGCCAAAATCTCAGCCTGTGTAGAAATTATGTTAAAACTTTGAAGCTATTATTTGTCTGATTAAAATAAAAAAATAAAAAAGAAGCCATAAACACACCAATGCACAAAGTAAACGGTAAGAGTTTGGCTCCCTGATGGGGGGATATTGCCATAACTGGCAACACAAGTCAGCCTGGAGATTCATTTGCAAGTTGATTTTGAAATATGAGAAAATCTCATAATTAGAATGAGGTAAAAAAAAAAGAGCACAGCTTCCTCCGGTCACATGAAAGAGTAATATCTAAATTGGTACCACATAGGAGTGAGGCCAGGGTCTTGTGTGACAAAAATAGTAATTGGAGCTTTCGGCCACAAAACAGATCAGATATGAGTCACTTGTGAGTAAAAAGGAAAAAAAAAAAATCAGAATTGGGTGTCGTTTCCCTTCAGTGTGCGCGAGGCCGCGGTGCAGGACGGTTGTGTGTTCACGTCCAGGAGTCAAGAGAAGGTCACCTTAAGATTAGAGTACATGTTGGGTTCATCCTGAAATTTCACCCAGAAGCCGGATGTCCCAGTGAGGAGGTGTGTCTGCTGCCTGAGGGCCGGGGTCGTGACCCGATGTTTCCAACAGTTCCAAGGTGAGGAGCGGGAGGCCTGCGGGCGCCGACTGTGACCTCAGCGCCACGGGAAACAAACGGGCGACATGAAGAAGGATTGTGTTCTCTGCCTCTCCGTGACGACGTGTGTCCTCGCGGCTTCGCAGCTTCCCACCGAGGCGCCTTCGTGGAGATTTAGTCCGGCGTGGAGCTGCAGCCACGGGGCGGCTTCGTAGTGACGCGGTTCACCTGGATAAGCCGCGTCGTATCCGCCGCCGCCGCCGCCGCCCACGTGCTGCGCCTGCACTCCGCGTGGCGACAGGTAAGAGCAAGTGGAGACGAAGTGAGACGGATGAGGGTGGGAGTCCTGCCGCTTTGCTCGCTTCACCTTCTCAAGGCCCTCGCACTCCGCCGGCCTCCTCCACCGTCCGCCGTCCAGCTCGGGATGCAGCCCCCGGTGGCGGGACGCGTCGGCCGCCGGCCAATCCTCGCCGTCCTCCCGCCTCGCCGGGGGCGTGCGAGGGCGGGGGCGAGGCGGGTGACGTCTGCGGCGGCTCACGGACGCCGGCGGCTTCTCCGCTCCGCTCCCGTCGCCGACGTCTCCATAAGGCAAGCGCCCGCACTGCGATTCTGATGAGTGGAGAGAACATCAGTTTTATATTGCCACAAACATTCTGGTGCATTTATTTATTTGTATATTTATTTATTTCCGAACATGAATGATGTTTTATATATGTTTCATATATTAAGTATAGTATCATATGACTTTGTTTCTCGCAAAGAATGGTCTTCTCTGTGTACAGGACGACCCCCCCCCCCCCACCACCACCACCTCAACTGTCAGAAGCCGTTCTTACGTGATGCACCTGAACGCATCACTCAAAGCTGCAGAAAACAAGTCCATTGTCCACGTTTGGCAGGTTGTCCGCTCATCGCGGTGTGTTAACGCTTAAACACCTGTCCGTGCTCCGTGACTCCACTTTGAAATCCAATCCTTCCAATCAATAATGCTGACAATCAGATAGTCGTGGCCGCGGTGTTGCAGTTTTGTGAACGGAACACCGTGACCCACAAGCCCTTGCTCTCAGAGCAAAACCCAGTACTTTGCCAAAATCAGCTCTCTCTAGATATTTCTTTTAAACTGCATTCATTTTCATAATACTTTAATCTCTGTGCGTAAATTATACCGTGATTTTACACCACGGATGGTGTTTCTGAGCTCGTGAACTCGGTAGCTCAGTCTGTCCGTGCTTGTAATTTAATGAGCATGAGTGAATTCCTCGAGTGACGTGACCTGTTCTGCGTGAACTCACGTGGGTACGGATGCGTGTGGGGCGGCGGCGGCTCTTGGTGGCGTCGTCGCTCGCCGCTGGGATCGTCACGTGTCAGGTGCTCTCGATGACGACCGCCGGGATTCTCCGGCTGAAAAGACTGACAACAGACACACTACTGGAAGACGAGGAGGCACAACTCAACAGTGTTGAAGCGAAATTCAAATTGTGTGACGACATGATTCATGATGATTGTAGAACAACAGCCGTGGACGAGTCAGAAATTGTTTTGGAGAAAATAAATCCTGCACAATGTACTTTTACATATTTCCAATTGATATTTTATATATTTTTCATATATCAAGTATATGTCCTTGTATATTTAGAATCATATGGCTTTGTTTACTTTTCTCTTAATGGTAAACAAATTGAACAAGGGCATGTACAGTAAATACATTATTAGGAATGACTTTTGATGAAAAGCTCAGTTGGAAGACGCATTTAAATAGCCTGAAGTCAAAATTAGCAAATAATATTGGTATAATGTGTCAAATCAGATCAGTATTTGATCAAAATTCACTCACCTTATTATATAACTCCCTCATTCTTCCATATCTGAGTTATGGCGTGGAAATATTGGGAAATAATAATAAAAACAAACATTTTTTTTTTACTTCAGAAAAAGAGTCACAAATCAATCTGATTTTTATTCTCCAACAAATCTATATTATATATCTCCATCTAATATTCCATATATTTATATCTTGTGTTTTTTGTGTCAAGTACACTTGATAGTCACTCTAAATGTGTGAAATGTACGTTGAAGTCCTTCAATCTCGTTTCCCCGGTTGAATTGAATTACCTTGAATTGCTTGTGGTAGAAAATCTTCCAGGCGATACAGACATGCAGAGCCGCCCACCTCCCTCTTACCTGCTGTGAAAATGTTATATTCAATCACAATGTGGGGGGGGGGGGGACGACTACATTTATACACTACAGATATGAGTGTTGAGGCCTCGCCTCAGTGCCGGAGGACTTCTGTGCTCCTCTGTGAAAAGCCGTGACAGAAGAAAGTTGTGTCCCGTGAAGGGTGGAGTCGACCTGCAGAACGACGACGAAGATTAGAGGAATGAAAAAGTGTGTTGGGGTTTTTGTCTTTCTTCTCGCCAGATCGTGTCCACGTGATGCCCGGCTTACGTTTCTGTCCCGGGTCCCGGCCGCCTGCTGCCGGATGGGAGTGAAGGCGTGCTGCTGGCCGCTGAGCTCGTGCATGTAAGGATGAGGATGAGGAAGAGGAAGAGGAAGATGAAGAGGAAGAGGAGGAGGAGGAGGAGGAGGAGGATGATGATGATGGAGCATGTCGGAGGTGAACTGCTGCGAAGTAAAAACTGGGTTTTAGTGTCAGAGCTGGCAGGATTGTCTCTGAGTCGGCTTAACTCCAGATTGATTAACCATTAAAGTGAGTTACATCAGTGGCTAGTTTCCTGGATATAAAGAGTTTTCTAACGACAGGCGACCTTGACACCATTTTTTTTTTTTTTACCAGTATTTCTTCTCTATGACTCTTAAATGTGGATAACTTGAGCTTAAATAAATCAATTAATCAAGTATTTCTGTGAGTTTCACACAGATCTTAGCGCTTCACAGACAATAGGCAGAAATAATGCAGATATTCAAACAATATATGTAAATGTGAGAAGCATGTGATTAAAAATGGATAGAATGGAGAGATTGAGACATTAAAATGATTCAAATTAAATGCAGGAATGACTGAGCAAGCTTCATTAGTGTCACGTCAGTATTAAAGGAAAATATTTAAACGTGTAATTGTTTTGTGATGAATTCAATTCAGTTCAACTTTATTGATAAAGCACCACATGTTGTAACACAGTCACTTCTCGGTGCTTTTAACAGAGAGAAACAAAGTATTATTTTCTTCTTAACTACAACTACAAATAATAATTTAATTCCAAACACCAGTGAAAATACGACTTTCAATAACATTTAAATGAAGCTACAAGTTCTCTGAAACTACTTCATGCGTTACTTCATGACAGCGGATAATTGATATTTCTGAAAAAGAAAAAAAAAGATCAGAGGAGTCTTGGTGAGTTTTTGTCGTTTTAATTTAAGAACAGCGGCTTTTCCACCGTTCATGTCGGATTTACGTTTCAGGCCGTTTGTCCCACGAATTGTATGCAAATGACCATATCTTGTTAGATTGCATTATAGGAGATAATCCAATTGAGGCCCGCAGTGTGCCAATCCATTTAATTAATTTACAATTCATCCCTTCCAAGGACGCATGATTAGTAATGCTGTTAGTGAAAAGGAGCAGCAGTAATGTGCTGTAGATCATGAATGTACAACTGGAGGAACAAGAAGTAAAACTATATATTGCTGATTGGTTGGTTGTAGATGACTGGTGATATAGAGTCTGGCGATATAGAGAAATCACACACCAGCTATAATTTGACTTCTTGTGAAAGAAAAAGCTCCAGATTGAATTAATCTGAGTCCTGGGATACAAGAGAGGGAGAACTCCTGTTAGGATGTGTTAGTGGAAAGATGATTAATCAATTAGGAAAAGCTGTTTTTAGCCTCTAAGAATGCCAAATGTGTCGACTTTCTCCGAATGTTTATGTTTTTAAACTGCTGATCAATCACATTTAGAAGATAAAGCTATGAAACGATGTAAAATAAGTTGAATTATTCATTCATAGGATAATAAAAATTGCTTATTTTTTGCATAGAAGCTATTTTAGCTGCAAGTGCTTTGTTTTGTTTTTTTAAACAAGGGACGTTTATTTTTAGTGTAGATTAATTCAAACTGAGAAACTTTACATGTAAACTGAAATATTTAAGCACTTTACCCTATAAATCATTAAAAAAAAGATGAAAGATCTGTATTTCGCAGTGATAGAATATAAAAAATATTATTATTAAAAATAATCCTGTATCCTAGCTTTTTTTTCAACCAGCAACTAAAATGAACACAATTATATTGTGTAGCAAAAAATAAAATAAAATAATATATATATATATACACACACACACACACACTACACACACACACACACACATACACGCACACACACACACACACACACACATACATACATACATACATACACATATATTTTTTTTTGTATTATATTTGATGTCTCCATTCTATCCATTTTTAATTACATGCTACTCATATATATATATATATATATATATAGAGAGAGAGAGAGAGAGAGAGAGAGAGTAGTATAGAGAGTGTGTATATAATGTACAAATATACTGTATTCTTATAATAAACATTACAGTTTTACACAGTCAGTCGGACTCCCATCATAACTTCATTCTAAAAAAAAAAAAAAAAAAAAAAAAAAAAGTTGAATTGACATCACGTTCTGGTCCGAACATGTGCAGTGAATTTTATTCTTCCAAGAGCAGCTCAACATTTCTAATTGTTTGTGCCACAGTAATAACTGCAGACTGGGGTTGTGTTGAAGAGATGGGTTGGACGTGCAGTGGTTGGTCTCACTGTCTCCCTCGCTCCGTTTTCCTCACAAACACCAGATTAGCTGGAGGTTACACATCCTCTGCTCTCTACATTTCGTCCATGTCAGCGTGCCGCACAAATCTCTTAATCTGGTGGAGGAAGCCGTTTGTTACGGTAACAAGAGGCGAGCTGCCCCACTGCTTCAACCATGACGACACACACACTCACAAAAGATGGACTCACACCAATCTTTTGAATTTAACCCCATCTTTCCAATATTTGTATTTAATTTCCTTTTAAAAGAAAATATATAATAAATGATTATAACCCATTTACAGGTTGCCAGTCTATTTCAGATATTCCATATTAAACATAAAGTTGTGTGGACATTTAAGTTAGAATTATCCACAGGAATTGTTTTTGATTTATGTCGTTTTAGGCAAAACAAAGCAACTCTCAAGCAAGTCGGAATGGAGGTAACACTTTAAAAATACTGAAAATCTGATTTTTTTGAAACATAAATATAAAATATGGATTTTTTTTGTGTGTGTGTGATGTCGTTAAATTACATAGGGAAGATAAAAGTGATTGTGATGAGTTTGATTTTAAAGAGTAAGTTTTACGTCTAACATCCGCATTGAGTGCAATTTAAGTACCTGGACTGGAGTTGTAGTTAGGTACATATTTCCTCGCTCTTTCCTCTGCATGTAGAAGCGTTCTTCCTCCTGATTGTTATTCCTGCTGGCCGGTTTGATGGAGCAAAGTTTAGAATCCAGTGAGCATCTTCCTCCGGCTGCAGAGTGTTTCTGCTCTGAATGAAGAGGAACCTCCTCACCGTCTGCTGCCCCGGACCAATTACTCACTGTTACTTACCAACACCGGGAAAGACCATTAACTACTCCTAATGGCTTAAAGTAATCCCATCAGCCCCCTAAACCCTTCTGATTCACTTTGGACAAAGACTGCTTATGTGGCAACAGGAGGTTTTTCTTTTGTTTTCCTTTTTCTCTCCTTCATTGGAGAAATCGCTCACAGTTTCTCCTAAACATAAATCCCACCAGAGCAACACTGGTCTGATTTCATACAAAGCAGAGGAGAATCTATTTGGCCTGTAAATGAGAAATGGAACGATCAGAGTAATGACCTGTATGTTTGAACACGCTGGGTTTAACGTGGTTAATAAGTGAAAGCAGATGAAATGCAAATGTTCCACAACACAGACGAGGCTTTGTATGGCTATTAATATTTTTTTTTATCAATTATCAATATCTGCATGTGCCTGTTGAACAATTCTGCCTATATAGTGTCTTTAAGCCAAGTTTCTGTCTTTACTGTGAGTTATGGAGGACAGTCTTCATTTTTAGCAAATACATTCATGTAACTGAGCTCATATATATATCTTAAATCATACATTAAATTTAAAGTAATTTATGGACAACAGTTTAACAGTTTGTCTATTATTGTGTTCCAACTTTATACATACAAGCTATTTATAAGATATATAATTTGTGCTGTTAGTGGACTGCCTTAAACCAGTTTACTTCATTTTATAGACACAGAACTATTGAACAGAAGAAATCAAGATTTTCATTGCTGTTGTAAATGTTTAAAATATGATTTCGCACATGTGAGATTGAAATATGTGTTGTAAATTAGTGTAACGCTCCAAATGGTCACATAGTTCCAGTCATTCTATTTAATCTTATCCAGTGAATTTGATGCGTCTCTCACTCTACTGGATATTAACTTTAGTCATACAATTAAGACATTGAGAGAAAAAACTTGTGCCAGGGGTGACAAAGAAAGAACGGACTAAATTGAGTCATGTTCTGTGGAAACACGTTTAATTTCCCTTGTTGAATCCAGTCGCGATCCATTCACACTCATCACCTGCGACACCTGCGGCCAAAACGTTTTGTGCTTTTCTCGAGATGCTTCTAAACACTGACAGAGATTCAGTGAATCGTCCGATCTGGCTCCGGCTTGTTGTCCCAAATAACCCCAGACAAATAGGGCCACCCTTTCGATTGGATCCCATTAGGCGGAACATAAGAGGGTGGATGAAGCTTTGGGATGACATGTTCTCCTTGATTAGCTAATTCCTCTCTCACTAACCGTCCACATCTTGTTAGTGCGGCCGGGCTTAAAGCCGCTCTTCCCTGGTGGAGCGCCGTTCGCCTGGCAAGCCCACCGTTCACACAAATTAGCCGCTGTGCCAGAGCTCATTAGACGACGCCAAGCGGCTTCTCCCACAGGCAGCCATGACGGTTTGGGTGTCACGTCATACGTTCACAGTGACTTAACCCGCGGTCCCACCGCATGTTGTGGCGTGGCGTGGCGTGGCGGGGCATGGCGTGGCGGGGCGTGGCGTGGCGTGGCGTGGCGTGGCGTGGCGTGGCGTGGCGTGGCAGGGCGGGGCATGGCGTGGCGTGGCGTGGCGTGGCGTGGCGGGGCGTGGCGTGGCGTGGCGTGGCGTGGCGTGGCGTGGCGTGGCGTGGCGTGGCGTGGCGTGGCGTGGCGTGGCGGGGAGGGTCTTCGCTGGGTCCCACTGAAAAAGTTGTGGATGGAACCTGTCAGGTTTAGGCTATAGACATTTATTAAATCTGCAAGAAAGAAGAAGACAACAAGGGTAAGTTTCTTTGACTTCATGAGGAGAACGGGCAGGAAGTGCTCTTGTCACCGTTCCTGACCCGCTCTGAGCTTCTGCCGTTCTCCTGTGCTTTTTATTTCGATTAACAAATGGGAGGGTTTACAGGATATGCATCATAGAAATAGACAAGTTGTTGCGCTTGACAGTTATCAAGAGTAAGCACAATCCCAGGGCATCCTCTACGCGTGGATCACCACCGAGGTGGCGGCTTCGGGGAAGACGCAGTGTTCCTGTTTTATCGTTCTCGGTCAGAGTGTTTCTACCAAGGCTCAGAACACATGGTTAGTCAAAGTTAAACAACAGCGCCTGAGTGATGCTGCTAAATAAAGACAGAAGAAATAAGACTGAGATTAAGCATGAATATGGTAACTAAATGGAATAATACTCTAACAGAACCGAAGAAACAGCGACCACCGGCTACGATTTTCCGCCACCCCTCTCCTGAGGTACCTCGCACCGAGGAGGAGGAAAACGCTCCCGTTGTTGTTCATATACGCCACTTTGCTCACTGGCTGTTTTGTTAACTGGGTTTATTGAAACGTCGGCACGCGACACAACATGGCGGTCTGCCCACGAGGCGCAGACGCTCCTCTCAGTCATGGGAGGAGGAGCTTCAGCAGGAGCTGGACGCCGCCGTCGAGACAGTTTGTACAGCGTCACAGAGAACGAGATTGAAGGGATACGTCTGTAATGTCCCTACTAACTCCTAATCGGTCGACTTTCACTGAACCACGAAGTGTTCTGTGGAGCGGCCATGATGAGGACTGTCGGAATTCTCAATGAGCAAAGAAAAGGAGGCTTGTTGCCTCCTTTAGCATAGGATAGCATAGATGCATCCTTTCGCAAAGGAGGCGAACTCATTCTGCCCCACAATTCCTTGCGAAAACAACGTTTAAATTGACCCGCTGATCCGAGCGTTTAGGGAGAATCTTCCCATAAACTCTTTCCGTATCTTTTTCTTTTTTTTTCTCTTGCAGTTTCTCGTGACACCTGAATCAGATATCTTGCCACACGTCACACCCCTCCTTGCCATCTACTGCTGGTTGATCATTATTCGTGTTTGTTTGGCCTCTGCAAGAAAACAGATCTCAAGTGTATGTAAATGGAGTTGAATTCAAAGCTTCCACTGCCAATTAGGACTGTTGCCACTGCCTTGGGTGTGTTATGTAATAAACTGCTGTGAGGTGGAAGAACCCAGAAGAATTGCATTCCTACTACTTTGCTGATCCGTGGACTTTAACTGCAACTGTTTGGAAGGATTGAATAAGTAATTAGTGCAACGTGCAGCTCTGCTGCCACATGTGGAGCTTTCACCTTTTTGTCGTGGAGGCCTGAAGCTGTCACTAATTTACACCAAAATAAACGAAAATGCATGAGATTTTTTTATTACATTTTAAAAATGACATTCATTTGGGATCAAAAGTATTAATAAAACTGCTTGGAAAATATGTTAAAATGGTTGAAATGTTCCTTCCTGTGGCCACAAGCCTCCATGATGCCTCTCTGTTAATAGTGTTTGTTGTGCTTTGATTAATTTAATCCTTTCTGTGTTTGTATTTGTCACTGTTAAGCCTTGTGCATTAATATTTAAAATTGCTGCTTTAACATTTATCCTGTCTTATTTGATCTAACCTTTAATTTCTTTCTATTCATTCTGTGTGGAGCAAAGCTTAAAGGAGCTTCCCTCTGGGATTAATAAAGTATTTCTATTCAATTCTCTGCTAAAATGTCAAAATTGCCTGAAAAACGCAGGAAAAGAAGGATTTTTGACTGCAGAGAGGAGATTGTTGGATTAAAGTTTATTTAATTAAGAACCAACTTCCACATAAACATTTAAGTTGAAAGTGACATTTGATCTGCCTTTTCTCTGGATTCCCTCCAAAAGATTTGCGCCGAAGCTTATAATCGAGGCGACAACAGGAACCATCCAGAGAACGGAAAGTACAGAACTGAGGTGAAGAGGAGGAGGAAGAGGAGGAACGGGACATTGATGGAGTTGAGTGGCAGTAGAGCAGCAGGAGTGAAGCTGGTTTTCAAGGCCGTTTGGTTTGGAGACCGCGGCGCAGTGTGAAAGACGAGAGGTGGAGGCGACGGACACGCCGAGTTCTCTCAATGGGAGATGAATTAAAAGTGAACAGATCCGGTTGTGACGATTTACGCTTCACATGCAGTCCAATTTCATTGGTAAAACCGTTCAATGTAAACTTTTTCTTTCTTGTGGCATTGAGAAGTTTTGATAAAAAAATATGGATTTTTTGCAAAATGTTTCACAATTAGTAGATAAATTGACAAAAAGGTCAACATTAAGCCCATTTCAATGATACTTTCTGGTTCAAAATTCAGTCAAATGTCCAATAAACTTCCAGTTCTTCTTAAAAAAAAAAAAAATCTGTCCACATGTTGCTATGAACAAGGGGATGTAGTACATATGCCAGGCCTTTAGGGGTGCTGTGACTCATCAAATACATAAAAAAAACCCCCGCCTCATGTGGATGATTTGCCAAAAAGTGCGTTTATGTAAACCGGCGTTCTCGTGTGGACGGCATCTTCATGGTCGTGTCATTCTTAACCTTTAAAAAAAAAAGATTTAAAGGACCCTGGAGATGAATGCGCGGCGATTCACTGCGACTCATCCGCAGTTTCTATGTGGTATAAAATTGCTCTCCAGTTGCATTATGGGAAACCCGAGGAGATTCCTCCCCGACGTGTCACAATAACAACAACAAAAAAAAACGAGCATGAATGAAGCCGGTAAGGTAGACGCACTTTATTCCTAAAACAGAAGCTGCACCATCAGTAGCGGCACACAATTATATATACAAGTATACACACACAATTACCTAAATCTGTTATATAAAATATATAATCTGACAATGTACCTTTTTAATTCCTCTTCAGAGCTCATTGAGTTACTGTGCGAGAGACTCTGGAGCCGAAGCAGACAGAGAGGTAAGTCTCATCCACTCATTGGGTGGGACACAAATGCCCAGGCCAGCGTCTTTTACTTCATTTTTTTGTTGTTGTTTGTTTGTTGGGTTTTTTTTTTTAAACAGCATGGCAATAGAAAGGTCTGTACCCTTTTGAAAAAATAATATTCTAAAAGCAATCTACAGCAAATTCACTTGAACAGGTTTGTCTTTGTTGTAATTGAGAAAATTACACTTTGAAACCGATTCCTTTACAGTGAGATGTACACACCCTCTAGGATTTGTAATATATAAAAGATATTAAGCATTAAAAATTCCACATTTAAAAACTTACAATAAATAATATATGCAGGCATTTCATTAAGATAAAATTTCATAGATTGCAATCTACAGTCATTATAAAGAAAAACAAAACAAAACAAAAAATTCTCCTTTTATGAAACGTCCCTTGATCATCCAAAATGCTAAAATGGATTCTTGGCATCTGATTGATTGGAAACTTCCAGAGTTTAGTGAGAAATGCCAGGAGGGAGGAAGAGGAGGAGGAGGAGGAGGAGGAGGCTGCCTCCCCCCCTCCCCTCCCCCCCGGCGGGAGTGTGACGAATCCAGATGTCAGATCTGAGCACTTTGATCGCGTGGAGGAGTTCAGAGCATGTTCATGATGAAGTTGTACATCTGTGTGAGCACCACGAAGTGAACGGGCAGACAGGAGCGCCGGTCCTGGGTGGCGGGGTCACACGTCAGCCAGGAGAGGGCGTTGTACTGCTCCAGAACGAATCTGGTGGGGGCGGGAGGGAAAACAGACCGTCAGTCATGCGGAAGCAGGGAGGCGGTTTTTCACTTGGGAACTGAGCCGGCGGCGTCGTACCGGAGCACGTCGGAGGTGTGGTTGGAGTCCAGCGGGTGGGAGTGTTTACTGTGCAGGAGCTCGTCTTGGACAGAAGACACGTGCAGGTGCAGGGAGGCCTGGAAATACATTTTGCAAAAAAAAAAAAGAAGAAGAAGAGTGAATTCGAGCTTCCAGCTTTGACAAACGCGTCGAGACGGCAGTCGTTTTCCACACGACGTCAGACGAGAGGAAGGAGTTTTATATCGGCGACCTTCATCGTCATCGTCGCCGGAGCAGCAGGTCGAGCAACTTTATAAAAATCAAACTCACCTGGAACCAAATAAAAGGTTTAAACAAATAAAATGATGCATCCGTTTGTAAAGTTGTGTATTTCTAGTGTGAACTTTAAGTTGCATTGATTACTTTTTTTTTTTTATAGCTGATTTATTGTCATTTTGAATTGGTTTATTTTCCTTGCTTTCAGCAGCAGTTCTATTAAAAGTCTCTAAAATCAACATGGAATCTAAATCATAACTTTGACATATCAAAGTCTGACAGTCTGCAGCTTTTCTCATTAAAGCCCATCAATTTAATTTGTTTTCATTCAAGCAATGATAAATTGAGTTATAAAAAGGTTTGATCCTCCATTTTTGTTCCATCCCATTAATTCCAAACCTCCACATTCATTTGTTTAACGACCCAAAGCTTTTTATAAACATCCTTCATCCACCGCGGCAGCGTTTTTCGGATCATTTCAGTGATCGTCTGCAAAAATCAAGATTTTCTAATCAATTGAAAACCCCAAAAGTTAATCCTGTGAAAACCTTAATTGGACCTTCTGCTCGGGACTTTATGACGTCTCACGACCGTAAACATGGGCACCGAGACCAGAAGGAGGAAGTGAGCCTTCACCTTGAGGAAGAGTGGGCACTGGTTTTGGGCTTGAGGGCAGGCGGACCAGAACCAGTCGGGCAGCGGTCCGGCCTTCGCCGTGGAGACGAAGTAGCCCAAAGCCATGGGCTGCTGCAGGATGCTCAGAGCCTCCTCGTGGGACTCCATGCGATCGGCGCTCTGACCCTGGAACACCAGCAGGACGTTAACGAGCAGAAACACCGAAATATCAACCGCTACCACGTTTTCTTTGTTATTTTCTCGTCAGTGAATATAGCGGACTTTACGGTCTGCTGAGTACATTTAAATGTCGTCATTTGGTATTTCTTAGACTCTAATCTTTGCGGGGGGGAAAAGTGCCAGACCTTGCTTCCGTCTCCTCCCTGGTGGTAGTGGGAGCCGGGGGAGTGAACCGGCGAGGTTGTGGGAGAGTTGGGCAGGATGTTGATGAGGTCTGGATCCACCATGTCGTTGTCGAACAAATCGAAGATGCCCATCCCATCAGATCCGTCTGCAGACAAAAAAAAAACCAACCCAAAATTAAATATAAAAAAATCTAAATTGTACGAGTCAGCATCTCTGGACATGAAGAAGAAAAAACACCAAAGTGATGTATTTTTCCCCCCCACACACTCGTGGCTCCGTCACCTACCAGGATTTATGGGGTTGAAGTTGATGTCGATGGGCTCTGAAGTGTTGGTGTTGACCTGCACCATGGCGGACGTGGGGAACACCAGGATGTGTGTGCAGGACGTGTCCTGAGGTGTGCTCAGCTGAGACGTTTGCATGTTCAGCGTGGTGCTGCGGCCAAACACCGAGCCCGTCGACACCGAGTCTGCAGAGAGAGAGAGGGGGGTCAGATTCCCTCCCAACACAAAGCAACCACGTCCAAGCGCTTCTTCTTCTTTTTTACCCGGCATGATGACGAAGGAACCCTGGGGCTCCATGGCAACCAGACAGGCGCTGAGGATGCTGGGAGTGTCGGCCGCCGAGATGCCGCACATCCGACACGTCTCCTTCAGACGCTTACTGAGCGACTGCAGGTTCCTTCTGCTCAGCAGAATGCTCCAGTCTGGAGGGCGGACGTCATCATCGTTATCATGTGAAGACAGAAACTGCAGACGCTGCAGAAGTGTGTGTGTGTGTGTGTGTGTTTGTACCTCTCAGTTCGCCATGACCCATCCTGCCAAGCCGTCCAATCACCACCCTCCACGGCAGCGACGTGACCTGCACCAGGCCGAGGCACCACTCCCACAGCTTCTGCAGACCCAGGCGTCTGGCCAAACCCTTTTTTCTGCGAGCCCTGCGGGGGGGGGGGGTTAGACACGATCAGTAAAGCGAAGGCTCAGTGGTTCCCCGGGTGTGTCGACTTGTCGGGAGGGTGCACACCTGTTCGGGACATCAATACTAATAATGCAGGTCTCCAGCAGCTCGCCGTGCTGGTCGGTGCAGGAGGCCAGCAGCCAGCGCTGGTCGTGGGACAGGCAGTAGCCAACAAACAGGACGTTGTACTTCTGCGACGCCTCGCCGAACGTCTCCCCGAGCTCCGTCTGCTTGTCTTTCACTGGAGCCAAGATGAAGGGCGGCGTGTACAGACGCAGACACTCGGGCCTCTGCACAAACAAAGATGTAAATTATTGTTGTGGTTTTTTTGTTGTTGTTAAAAACAGTCACAGCTTCAGCAGCTGCGGAGGTGCAGCTGGACGACTTGCCTCCGGGTTCTTGAGCGCCATGTCGATGGCCAGGCCGGGGCCGAAGCCCGTGAGAGCCTTGAAGTTGGTGGAGTTGGGCAGAGGCCGACGACACTGGGTGAACACCGAGAAGGCCAGGGACTTGAGGTGCTGGCCGTAGACGTGGCGCTCCCCGCTGCGCACGGGCTGCAGCAGATACTGACAGGGAACAATCTGACACAGGAAACACCATCGTGAGAAACTCGCATTTAAATTTTCTCCCTTCAGCTCCCCGCTGAACTGTTGACGGAAGCTGCAGGCTGCATTGAATGAGACAAAACCCTGAAGACAAATAGCAATAGACGTTGGCAGAACAAACATACAAAGGTCGACTGTGTATCTTTTGCTCCATTGAACTAAAACAAAATCTAACCTTTTCCTTTTCTTTGCTCCAGTCAGAAGCAAGAACCTGCATAACAAATGTAAACACGGCACCGAGCTATGAAGCACCGCCCAGAGTAAACTGAAGCGCTCCTCATTGTTTAGCTCGGGTTTCAGCCGTGTTGTGTTCAAAGAGAACATTCTAATTATTTTAGTCGACACATTCCTGAAAGCCAACAGGATTTTTCAGCCGGCTCACTTTTAAATGGAGACGAGAGCAAACACAAAGCACACGGAGGACTCCGACATGGTCGCATTAATTATACAACTGTGCAAAACGCTGCTTTGATGCACTGATCAAACAATATTATCACGGCTGGAGAGGACGGAAACGTACGAGGCGTGGGTTAGCAGACATCCGTACATTTAAATCATTAGCGTGTCTGAACTCCCTCTGGCCCCCCGACGCAACCTTATGCCACGGTGTCGCAGGTGTGACGGCCGCCGCCACCAACTACTGGCTGTTAATGAGTCCCCTGCTCGCTCTCACCTCTATTTCGTGCCGCAGCTAAACTGGGAGCAGATCGTTTCAAAGGCGTTTTCCACAGTCACGCGAGACCGCGGGGCGGGGGCTCGTACCTGCACCGAGACGGCGTTTCTGATGCGCGCGGGCAGAAACGGCAGCATCTCCATGTAGCAGCGCAGCAGGCCCAGCGTGTAGGCGCTGGAGTGGACCTCCCGGTCGGCGTCCTCGTAGCTGAAGGGGTCCACCACGTACACCACTATGGCGGGAGGGTAAGAAACGGCGTGGGACTCTCCGTCCGTGGGCTTCCCCACTTTGTCCCGCTCCATGGTGCTGTTGAGAACAAGCAAGGTCATTTATTCAGAAGGCGGAAGCCGTTCACTCTCTTGCGGTACCGAGACTCTCTCTCAGCGTCAGAATAACAGTCTATTTATTTTTTCAGTGAAGCTGCGGTTTGATTTCATCATAAAGAGCTTCTCTCCCGGTCCTTCTTTAGTCCCTACCAATGTGCTTCTGTTCTTTCCTTTTCTCTGATTTCATCTCCGAAACGCAACTATTTTCTGAGAAAATGTACCATCAGATGGCTGTTCTAACTGGCACTAGATGAATAAAGCCCAATTCCAAATGAATTCTCATTTCCGGTATTATAAGGTGTTCATAACTCTGAAATGTCAGAGTACCGCAAAAAAAAAAAAAAAGTGCAAATTCCAATAAGCAATCTGAGCGCGACAGAGCTCAAAGTAGTAACAGGTTGCATCCATAAATGTGTCTAACGTAATTTTGAGGTATCTCTCAGAAAGGCATTATTAATCCTCCAAACATTTCCTGGCAGCCTCGCCAGAAGCGAGGAATTTGTGCATCAAGGGTTGTCACACTTTACTTCTCTTAATACTTTTAATAAGACTTGGTCAACGCGATTCATTGGGTTGATGACTTACCGTATTTTCCTCCCTATAAGGCGCACCTAAATACCTCAAATTTTCTCCAAAGCTGCCAGTGCGCCTTATCACCCGGTGCGCCTTATATATGGAAGAATTGCGCTACTTGAGACTGCTATTTGCCAGCTGAACACCCAGAAGCTTTTATTTTGACAACTCTAACTTCACTACCGGAGCTTCAGAGCGGACGACACTCCACACAACACATTCATCACTCATGGTTGCACACCAACATTCTAACAAACCAAAATAAACTAGATGAAATAATTACTCCCTAAACTGGGGAACAAAAACACAGCATAAACACAATCAACACACACACAAGCCCAACAAAAACCCACAATAACCTCCAACAACACAAAATTTGTCGCTGCAAGGCATGATGGGACATCCTGAGCTCCTCAGTGCAGCCGATAGAAACTCCCATAATTCATTGCAGCTGTTTGTGGTGTTTTAAATGCAATTATTGGGGGTTATATTTGGTTTGTGGTGTCGGTAATAATTGTGTTGTGTTGTGTTTTTGTTGCTTACTTCACGTAGTTTAGTTTATTATCATTATTATTACTGGTAGTTGTAAGTTGTCAACCAGCAGTGAAGAAGGTTTTGTGTGTAGTGTCCTCCTGGCATAGGCTGCAGGTAGGATTATCAAAATAAGGCATGTGCACCTCTCTGGGTGTTAGAATCAGTGGAAAATGTAACCTAATGGCTTTGAGCTGTCAAGGTTGCTGACCACTGGTCTATTCCATGCACCTTATAGGGCGGTGCGCCTTATATATGAACAAGGTTGTAAATTATGTCAATTAATGTAGGTGCGCCTTATAGTCCGGTGCGCCTTATAGGGCAGAAAATACGGTAACTGGGTTAACAGACTCGGGAGTCATTCTCTCCACAAACCATCAGATGCAATCAGACTCAACGACATGTCTTCCTATCGTTTTTAACATCTTTCACTAGCAGCCGTCACCGACACCGTCTCAACGCCATGGACACCTCCACCTTCATGGCTTTACTGTTCACATGACATCATCCACTCCCCAATAATCACACGGCAAAACAAATGTATTAAACTTGTCGGCCTGTGCGTTACAAGAGTGGATCTCAGGCTGGAAGCCGTTTTGAACAACACGAGAGCTGAATGTAGTGAACTGTACTTGGAGAGACATTCTATTACAAACAAGCAAGTCCAAGTGTTTCTGCATTTCATGCTTTCAAATCTATACACTTTCGTCAACAGCAAACTATTTCAGCTAAAACCATGAAGTTAAAACGTGTTATTGAATGCATTTATTACAAACCAGGAGTTCTGTTAATAGTATTGGCGCTACACGGTCTTAAGTTGCAGTAGCAGATTACAACGGGGTGGACAGCTGCACTTGAGCCACACAGTTAATAGTGAAAAAGCAGCACTTAAATATTTTGCACGGTGAATTCGCTAAATTGTTAGGACCCCTGCTACACCAGTCTGGACCCACAGTTTGGGAAATGCTGGTCTACATTAGCTTTAACCAAGTTGTTTCCATCACGCTGATCAAAAAATGATCTTTGATGCTTCTTGGTGAGTTCATGCGAGTTGTGACTTGACTCAATAGAGAAACTACCGACAAGCTCATGACGTTTCGTCTCTCTCGGCGGGGAACCAACAGTCGCCACGCAACTGTTGGTTGGTCTTTAAAACACAAAGACAGCCTACCTCTCTGGTGCCTCGGTGACCCCTGCAGGCTGGTGAGCAGAGGGTCCGTTCTCTGCCAGGGGTCCCACACCCTGTGGGTTCGACTGGGGCCCGTTCTGAGACGCGCCGCCCTGCAGACTTGCCGTCCCAAATGGCGAGTAGGAGCTTGGCTTGCCTGCGGTCATTCCTCCGATAGTCTGGGAGCCTGAGGAGGAGGAGGAGGAGGAGGGAGGCGTGCTGTTGACCTGGGCAGAGCTGGTGCTGGAGCTGGTAGTGTTGGTGCTCTGGAGTCCTGAGGTGCTGGAAGAGCTGGAGGTCTGGGAGGAGGAGGGGGCGGCGGCAGCAGGGGCCGGGGCTGGGCTGCGCTGCGACAACAGAGAGCTGTCCAAAGACTGCTTGGACAGGTACGGCGCTGCAACGTCACAAAAGGAGTATTAATAATGATTGTATTGACTTCACAAGCATCGTGTTTTTCGTCGAATAGACAAACTTGTTACCGAGATCGTAGCGGCACACTTGGGCGAATAGTTTGAGCTTATTAAAGGCTTCATTGTTTCCATCTCGAGCAGCCATCTTAAGGAACCAGTCACTGAGGGGCTGCTCCGTCATGCTCCTGCCTTCTGTGGAACCGACCTTCAAAATGCCCTCTGGGTGACTCTTGCAGATGGGCCTGTGCTGCCCCAGCTGGCATGCCTGTTGGGATGAAAGAGACGGCAAATGCAAAAATGAAAGTGTGAATCACTACCGCGGTGCTCGAAACTGTTTTAGCGGGCAAGTTGGAACACGGAGAACAAGTTTCACACACTGCCAGGTGCATACCTCATACATAGCACTGAGATCTTTGAAAAACGTCTTGGACCCGTGGAGCAGTGCCTCGTTCTCGGGGCAGATGACCACGTAGCCGACATCTCTCTGCGAACCAAATGGATCCAGGAGAAGCTTCTCCCAGTAGGGCAGCCCAAAAGGAGACAGCACCACGAAGTCGTACTCGTAGCCAACCAAAAAGGTCGGGATTGGCAGAGGCTCCGGAGACTCATCCGTACCTGTGGTTGGGCGGGAAGAAGAAAAAAAAGATGACAAACCATTTGTTAACAGCAAAGTGACCGACCACCTCATTATTCACAAATTGATCTTTGAAAATCCAAAACACCACCCTCTGCATACCATATGATCCCCTCCCAGCCATTTTGTGGAACTGCTGCCAGGTGAGGGGTCCCTGAACACCCCAAGAGCGCACACTCCTCTTCTTCTGAATGGTGTCCTGCAGCACCGGCTGGAGGGCCAACAACACCCGCAGGACATCCTGAGAGAACAGCTTGCTCATGTCTGTTGCTGCAAGAAGAAAAAGAAAAAAGAAAAAAAAAAACATTAGGAAAAAGGCTGATGGGAGCAGCTTTCCTCTTCATTAACAATCACGTCAAAGAAGAAATTTGTAGTAGCATGTGAATACATACATTTGCATTTTGGCCACTGATGAAGACAGGTGCTTTTCACTAGTGTTTCATCCACTTTCCCTCCGGACATATTGTCCATGAACTGCCTGCCATGCTCCAGTGCCATGTAGCAGTCGTTATAACAGTCTCTCTCTTCCACCCTCACGAAGGAACTGGGTGCTGAAGTGGTTTTGGAGTACTCCACACCTGCCATGGGGGCGAAAGGGTTGGTGCACTGGTCCTGCAGCAGCTGGATGAGCTCATCTGGAGGCTTCTCCTTCAGGCTGCCCGACTTGTGTGTGGTGGACGCCCGGAGCTCCTCGAAACAGCGCTCCGTGTCCCGGCTGGAGTCCGAGCCCCGTCCCACCACGTCCAGCTCGTCCTCCAGGAAGAGGCCGGCCGATTGGCCAAAGCGCCGATTGGCGACGGCGCTGAATCCGCACGTGCAGGGGTACTGCGCCTCGCCGTTGTCCTTGAGGTACACGCCCACGTCCGCGCCCCGGATGTTCATGTTGCAGACGCACACGCAGCAACTGTCGAAGTTGCAGTCCTTGAAGAGGTTCATGACCGACTCGGACAGGATGAGGGTGACGTAGAGGCTGTGGGCCTCGGGGATGGAGGGCACCGTGGCCGGCTCCACCGAGCTGAGGGGTCTGCAGGTGGAGGGCGTGGAGGCCGGAGAGTAAAGGTCCGAGTTGTCGTACTTGAGGGAGCCCTGCACGCTGGACGGACCGCGGGGAGTCCGTGGGGTGCGGGGCGTTCGAGGCGTGGGCACAGAGAAGCGCGGCGTAGCCGGGGATGGTAGGATACCCGTGCCGCTGTTGCTGGGAGGAGCGCTGCTGGACATGAAGGGTGTGTGTGTCTGAGGGGTGTAGGTCTGGCTATAGTCCGGCTCCACACTGGGGACATTACTGCAACACAAAGAGAAACACAGATTCCAATTAATTTCATGTCATCGTCAAATATTCAATCAGCAACATTTGGTATTGTATTGTTAGTCTGGCCAATTTTATTTCATAAAAAAAAAAACTGTGATTATTCAGATAAAACGAAAAAAAAAAAATGCAAACAAAGACATCACAAATTTGAACCAAAATGGTCCACTTGGTTACAGTGGATCCTTATAGACCATTTGCTGGCACTCGGTATGGATCCAGGACGTATTTACCTGTCTTTGGTGAGGAGATTGATACTGGACACTGGGGGTATCAGTTCCATTTTGCCCAGAGTCCAGCTCGGTGTGTACACACAGTCCTCTGGCAGCTTGATGGGCAGGAGACACTGGCTCGGTAGCATCTTCAGAGGTGCATACATCGAACAGCCAATAACGGACTGGCACGTCTCCGGCTTGTACACAAAGGAGAAGTCCTGAAGGCAGACACAGGCGGGTCACTCACAGCCAACAACCACACTGGAAAAACACTGATGTAGCTCAATGCCCCCCCCCCCGGACTTTGAGGTTTTGTGACGCATCTTACCTTGATTTCAGATGGCTTTGGGCTGCAGAAGCCCTCCTCCACCTCCATCTTGAAGTGGTTGTTGAGCTGGCTCCCGTCCAACAGGGTGAGGCCCGCGCCTGCTTCCAGGCTATCCTTGCTCCCGGAGTTCATGGGAGAGTAACCCTGCTGCTCCAGGGAGGGCGGGGTGGGAAACATCTGGTGCAGGTCTGCTGAGCCTACAGAAACAGTGTTACTCCTCTCGACACGACACCTATGAGAGTTACGGTGATGCACACGATGCCGAGTCTTCTTACTTATGCAGGAGAGGGGATCCAACGCAGCCGATTTACCGTCTTTAGAGCCAAACTTGTCCTCCGCACCGACGCCTGCTCTTTTGGATCCAGGCTGTGTGATGAAGAACAAAATATGCCAAACATACTTAATGCATGTCAAAGAGTCAACAAGTTCACGTTCTGGATGAACTTTGCTACTTACTGCAAGCTCGTCTTCATCGGAGTTGAAGATTTTGTCCAGGTCGCTGTAGGACACAGCCAAGTCGTTCTCATGGATGAGGCTCGTAGAGGCTGAAGGCTTATTTCCTGATGGACCTTGACCATCTACGTGGCGAGATGGAAGCAGAGGGCAAAAACTCAAAAAAAAGATCCACAACTGAAGACATTCTATTTAATTCAATATCCAAACTGAAAGGGAGACTCGTCATAAGAAGGATTTTCTCACCGTCACCAGAGGATCCAGTGCCGTCATCCATCTGTGTCGAAGACCATGATCACAAGATTAATTTATTTACAACCATTCATAAAGATTGACAGCAAGTAGCTGTTTGTATGATAGTGATATGGAATTCTGGGGCATTGTTTTGATAAGGTACCTGCATTTCACACATGTATAAAGACAAACCAAACAACTCAATAAAAAAAAAAAAACAAAGGAAGATGATTTGCTATATTGCCAATGTGTTGAAAATTAAAAACATCCTCAAAATATGTAAAACATTAAATCCAAGCAAGCCGGTGAATTGTTCAACAGACATACTTTAATATTGGCTGGTGGTATGGCATACAACTGTTTCTGTGGACACCAGCATATTTTAATGAATATTTAGGAAATAGGATTTAATAAAAAAAAAAAAAAAAAACTTTTTCCCCGTCCGACTTACTATACATCCAAATTCAATCTCGTGCTTCATTTTAACAGACATCAACACAGGAGGCAATTTTATTTAAACATGATTTCAGTCAACCATTCTAACAAGAATAGTTGCTAAAATCTTTAAACCTCCAGTTAGTAAATTTTATTACCTTCTGTGATGAACAAAAATTATTGCCAGCAGCATGTCGCCAGAGGAAATAAATGAAAGTCGTGGAAAGATTTAAAGTTTCCCTGGATTTTATCCACATGTTCTTTTAAAAGGCTTGCAAATGACCAGAAGCAGAAAGCATGAATTGAGGTAGAACTGCATTCCCAAACCTTGTGTTTCTTGCCGCCTTCCTTCTCGCCTCCAGGCTTGTCCTTTTTCTCAGTGAAGCTGAACTCTTCGTCTCCTTCTACGAAGGCGTAAGGGTCCGGCTCCTCACCGTCTTCATCGCCGCCTGCAGTGGAACCGAGATGGCTGTTTCTCCGCTGAGCGTACGTCCTAACCAGCTCCTGAGACACCTTCAGGGGATGCGAGGACGTCGACATCAACCTGAGAGGAAGTCGATCGTTTAGAGACACAGAACAAAGAGCAGAATTCAATTCGATGCACCCGAAGAAGAGAAACCGAATACTTACTCAGTGACGGAGACGATACTTTCTGTTCCGCCGCTGCTTCCAAAATCGTCCCGTACTTTATCAATGGGTAGCGAAGGGGTCAGGAAGCTGGCCGCCTTCTTCCTGGGCAGGTTGAAGTACTTCCAGGGGTTGTGGGTGGAGTCTTCGTTGGGGTTGATGGCCGAACCTACAAAGACGGTAGGCTCCAGGGTTTCGCTGTAGGTTGGAGCGAAGGGCAACGGCATGGGTATGTTCTCCAGCTGATGCTCCTGGGGAGAAGCTTTCTGGGGCATCAGACACGGCTCCACCGACGGCGGGTAGAAGGGTTGGTGGATGGGCGTGGACGAGCTCTTCATGCCACCGGGGGTCATGTCGCTCTCTCCGTGGTCACAGGGATGAGGACTGAGCGGAGGGGGCGGCGGGGAGCCCACCAGGTCTGCGGCGGGGCCGTGTGCGTGCAGCGTGGGGGCTTTGGATGGCACCGTGTCCACGTGGTGCAGGCTGGGGTACGAGCCCTCCTCCTGCGGCCGGAGACAAAGCCTCTGCGTCTGCGGCTCCAGCGACTGCTCCTCGCTCACAGAGTTGCGGTGGTGGAATGGCGTCTGCGGCCTCTTCTGCTGCTTCTCCCCCTTCTCCAGCTTCTCCCCCAGCTTGTGCTTGGCGGGCGGCTGGGTGGGCTGGCCTGATGAGGGCGGGTGTCCTGAGGTGCTGCCGGATCGCTGCTTCTGATTCTTGTGTCTGTAAAGCAAAGAGTACTTACAGAACTTTGATTCACTCAAAGGCACAAAAGCACTGTTTAAGACGCACGTTGCTTCACACACCTGGAGCAGTTACAATGTGGCCTGTGAGTCGATTCAACAAAATCCCAGAGTCCAGCTTTGTCAGACTCCTCTTCACAGCTCCCATTTGTCAAGGTAGTGAATTTCCTCCTAGAAAAAAACAAAACAAAAATCTGTTAAGTGAAGCAAAATTTTAAGCAGAAATGCAAATTTTGCGAAAGAGATGGAGGAACGCACTTGTTCCCTGTACGGTTTATGTTGTATTCCTGCCACACAGATGCCACCATCTGGCTGGCGAGCCTGCGAGGGATTTTACCCCCATGAAGTGTGTTGTTGCAGTTGGAGCCGTCAGATGCAGAGGACAATTTGAGCCACCTCTGGGCAGGCTGATAATCTGTGGCGGAGGGTGAGGAAAGAGAACAATATTCAAAATGCTCAAATCCAAGAGGAATACGACCAGATGACTGCGGAAGTGTTTCACGTGGCTCCGACTCTCACCGGTCTGAGCCTCCTCTGGAGATGTCGGAGGTGTCAGAGTGACGGAGGACATGGCGGGGTCTCGATGAGCAGCTTGGCCATGCTGAGCACCACAAAGGCTTCCTGAGGTGTTGGCTGAGCCCTGAGGGACCACAGCAGGGAGGTCCGACAGGGGGAGAAGCACCAGGCAGGAAGGGTAGACCATCCTTACTCCCGCTGCAGCAAAAACGCATCAAGTTTTCAGCAACATTCACAAGAATATAACTCAACATACCAAAAATAATTGCAGATGCCACAATTGCTGCTGTGGCAAAAAATATCTAGGCTTTAAATTCCAATACATGCGACGATAAATCATAAACTAATAATGCCTTCTTTGTCTTCAGGTTGCCACAGAGGCTTGTAAGATCCACATGTTCACTCCCCTGACCTCTAAACCACCACTGCTCTGTGTTTACATCCAAACATTTACATTTTACCTCATTTAAACTCAGTCCTGAAAACTGAACTGTGTCGGTGTTGTTCTCAGCAGTAAGAATGTGCTGAGAAACACCACTAAATAAGAAGAATTCAGTCGTTTCAACTTATCACAGCCCTGAAGGTAATCTAACTTGGAGTAACCTTCACTTTATAAACATCCATGCTGCTTCTTCTACTGAGGTAACTTACCGACGAGGACCTCCACCGCTGCCAGGGAGTCGTCCTCCCAGTCTGTGTCTTCCATCTTGTCTTCCTGGACATCCTTGGGATTGGGGCTGATGGGGTAAAACTGCCTCCACTCCTCTATGAGCTTCTGAGTCGGGTGGTCTGACATCTTAAAAGCCTGGCCGGTGAGGGTCCCGTTCAAACCATAGGGACTCAGGATGACTGCACAGCGGAGAGATCGCAACGCTCATGTAGGACGAGAAACTGCCAATGAACCCAATTCAAAAGGGACGTGGGCCAGTTGAAGCGCCCCCCCCCCCCCCCCCCCAACGTACCTTGCAGAGAGCTGGAGCTCTGCTGCGCCAGGCTGAGGTGCTCCTCGCTCAGCCGCTGGAGAGGCTGATGTTGGGCGATCTCCACGCTCGTGCACACGTTGCTGTCGCCGTGTACGAAGAAGGTGAACGCACATGAGAGGTGCTCGCTGCAGAGGGGTGGGGGGGGGGGGGGGGGTCACACACAAAAAGAGCCACTGTAATGTTTAAAAAGACCAGTCTGAGAGCAAAAGCACATCGTTACTTCATAAAGAATCTACTTGACTTGAGCACTCAGGAGATAATGAAAACCCCCGAAGGCTACTCAGGTTATCAACGCGCGCTTTCCATCACTGACAGTCAAGTATGACTCAAGAGTAAAAGGCAAGGCTGAAAAGAAAGAAGGCAGTGTGAAAGTCAAGTTTCCTTGAAAATTTGAAGGTGCTCTCTGATTCATGTCATGCCTTCAGGTGATGGTGGCTACTTTTACAAACAAACAAACAAAAAAAAAAAACACAGACAATTCTGCAAATACCTGCAGCCTGTAATGCACAAGATTTTACACTACGTTGAATTTTTAATCAAGCCATGTAATGCAACACACGGGCCAAAAAAACCAATCCTGGAAATTGTTGCAGCGCTGAAATGCTCAAACAATATACATCTTTATTCTCCAACCATGTCTGGAAGGCCAGTCGGCTAAATGCACTAAAATAGTACTTGTTGACATGGTTGCTGTAAAACCACAGTGCACATTCAGCATTTTCCAAAGACTGCTGTGTTTACCAGCCTGAGAGGGCAGGCGACAGCAAGACTGCCAGACTCTTCTGTTCGAGGTGCTGCCCTGGTGCCTCCACACACACACTCACAGACCTCTGTATATTAAAAAAAAAAAAAAAAAACAGGCTAAACACCAGTGAGCAATAAATCACCTCGTCTTCCAAACATCCATTCTGGTTTCCCTCAAAAGCTGCTCAAACTTTCTGAAACCATTCATAACGTTGCCACAGGGAACCGAGCCAAGGGGTCGTGCATCAAACACGAGTGATCCTGGATGAGCGCGGCCAAAAACGCTGAGGCTCAAATTAGCTTGTCAGGCAACTGTAGGGTTCCCCAGGCCCTTCATTCAAGAGCGCGCACTAAATCTCTGCCACCACCCTTCATGTACGAGGGGTAAGGAAATACAGCAGCGCAGGAGCCGTTTCTGAAGCAGACATATTTACACGCTGCCTTCGGTTCACCACAAGCATGCATTTCTACAACACAAACCAGTTTGGTCCTTGTAGATAAACATGACCCTGACACTATGTCTCTACTGTCAATCCAAGTAATCTGGCCTATTCAATTGCAATTCATTTAACCCATTTTAAAAATTACATAACTTGGTGAGTGACTGGGATTTCATACCATTTTTCATTTCAACTAAACACGCGTACTGTCCATGATGTAATTAGTTGCAAAGTGTAATAATCCAGACACGGTCCATCATGTTGGAACAGCTGACGTAATCCTGGGAATAAGGATTTTCTCGGAATTGAAAGACCCCGGCGACTCAAAGCAAATGGATCTGGCAGTAGGTTCTACATCAAACACAGCACATTGCACCTTCCATATATAAACCCTTTACAGGAGTGAAATCAGGGCAGCAGAAGGAGCATTACAGTCAACACTGGAGTGTCATGGTTACCCTGCACAAAGATAAAAGCACTCTGTATCTTCTCCTTATAAGACGGTGTCTCGACTGTAGAAGCAGATCCATGCTTATGATAACACAGTTGAATCAATCTGACCGTGAGGTACCATTTTTCCCAGTTGCATCCCAGATGGGACTTTTATGATTTAAGGACGGCAAAAGCAAGAGATTAAGGGTTCTCACTTTACAGCACAACTTTAAAAACAAAGACTTCACCTGCTTCCACATCAGTCTTCGGCAAGTCAACAGCAAGCCGTCATTGGAGGTTTACTCCGGGTGCGGCAATCATGTGATCACATGTTTGTTTGGCACACCGGGTGCTCTCCCCGAGGCCATGTTCACACGACAACCACTGAATGAAAACGACATTGTTTTTTGTATTTTCAGAAACATTTTGCGTTTTGATTAGTCGCCAAATGTTAAATGGCTGTAGTGTGCAGGTCAGGCCAGTAGTCGGCGCTGTGTTTTTGTAGTAAGACAGCCACTCTTGTGCACAGAACAGGAAACGTTCAAGCTTCTGTAAACTGTCTTATACCTGATCCAGGTGATGCACAGACATTCTTCTTGATGCCTCCATTGTTATTGCCCATCGGCTCGCACATGAGCAGAAAAACTATTTACTACAATCGTCGCGTGCGTGTGCAGTACTCGGCGCTTGCAAAAAGGTGCAGTTTCATTGATTATACTGGGAATTAAGCAAAAGAAAAACAAACAGAGAAAAAAACCACTCGGTAAGCAGTTTTTTTTTTTTTTAAAGTGCAGTCTTCACAGACTCCCAACTTATAAACAAACAGTCACAATGTAACAAAAGTATGCCATTTTCAATTGAAAATGTTGCATAAACAGCGCCTCACACAACCAAAGCAGCAGGGTTAAAGGACCTTGCCTCAGTGGGATTTGAACCAGTAACAAATATACCGTCCATAATCATGCGTTTCACAGATCATTGAGCGCCAAGTAAAGAAAACTGCAAAAGCCAAAGCTCACATCTCCGCTGCCACACGGCACAGGTACAACTCAGGACAAACTGCCATATTTACCTCCAGCAATTATTAAACCCCTTCTGTATTTGAAAGAAAGTGTCACACGGCGCAGCAAGAGCACCATTACAACACAGGTGGCAGCGTCGCCCCTTTTGTTGATATGAACCTCGCTGCTGTGACTAATTCTAACAAGCCCTTTTCAACTCCTCATTTTCACTGGAAATGTTAAGATTGCGAAACAACAGCAGGAAAGTGCATCAAAGGTGAGCGTATTTCTGTTTAAAGGTGCAACACGTGTGCGGGCCACATATGACTAAGCTGCTGTTCAGATACAGTCAGAGGCAAATCGTGTTTATCTGGAGTGAACACGCCCCAGCTATGACCGGAGACTGGATCATAAGTGGAATGTCAAGACTCAATTTTGGAATGCATGGCATTTTTGTGTAACACAGCAAGTGGACCATACCTTTTGTTGATAGTCTTCTCCTCTTTTTGGTATGGCTTAACGAACCACTTTCCGATGCGAACGAAGCCGCGGTTCATGAGGCAGCGCTCCAGCAGGTTGTGGATGGCTTTGAACAGGAGTGTCCGACACTCGTAGGACAGGCCGCTCTCCCACTCGCCGTCCTCTTCACCTGTAACAAGGAGAGACGTTACACAAGAGGACTCGAGGCACGATCGCAGCAAAACGCAAAGCTAAACCTAGTCCTATAGTTAACGAGAGTTTCATCAAAATTGTGATAAACAGCCTGTTTCTTTTGTCTGCGAATCAAGATGCAAAACTTCATGCAGATTCGGTGTCAGCTGATGGAGTAAGTCTGAACTTCTGTGGTTGTGAGCCAGAGATTCCACAGCGGTTTTAAAGACCTGCTACTACCTAGAAATCAGTTTGGCTTTCATGACAGTCATCGGACTTTGTGCCATTAAAAATGCATTATGCTACCATGCCACAGTTTCGAGCGTGTTAAAACACGAGCACCGACTGTCGAAGTGCATTTGTTTTTACACACTGAAACCCCGTGCATAGTGAGACTGCTAAATGTGCATACATAGCGGGAACCTACTCGAGAGCTCATTGTGGATGAGCTCGGCGAAACTGGGGTCGTCGCCCCACCAGAAGAGCCAGAGCTCCCGGCGACCCGGGGTGTGGTGCCTCCTCCACACGCTTAGCACGTCCGCCGCCAGGCATCGGCTGAAACTACACAGGATGGGGTCTTCCTCTGTCACCGGGAAAAGGATGGGCGACGAAGTGGGTCCTTGCCACACGAAGCGCCGCCATTTTATTCCAGTTAAATCAGCCTGAAGAAGAAGAAGAAGAAGAATGTGAGGAGAAGGAACATGTTGCATTAAGCTGATGGATGGTGGTACGTGTGGGCTTCTTACATTTAGCACGTTGCAGCGAGAAGCTGGGAACTACATGCAATTGTGCATTTGGGGTTATTGAACCAACATTTTTTAAAGTTTTCCATTCTTGGATGATCTACTTTTAACAATACAATACAACATTACTCACTGCACCATATTGCTCATGGCCAACAACATATGATGGTAGTTACTAAGGTGACAATTTGAGATCTCGACTTGGAAACAAGCTTGCAGCTAAATTAAACCTTTTTTCTTCTCTCATTTAATCATTCTGTGAGATTTTATTGGCAAGTGCTTTTATGGTCATTCATGTCATTCATTGTGAAAATAAGTCAAAAGCAAAGCATATTAATATATTTTTTAAACGTTATTATGATGCTAACCCCATGAAAAGCCTTTAATAGCGACACCTGCTTTTCTCCGATCCAGGTCTAAACTTTATCGTCTCTGTTTACTTTACGCCTTTCTTTACAATCATAAGTGTGTCTGCAAATCTTATTGCATTGAAAACCTTCCCTCACTGCAATGCTTCCCTGTCGCCATGCAGCTATTTTCCCCATTGCTTGTGTTTTCTGTGCCATATCCCCAGAGACCCCCTGGTTTCAAAACGTCCTCGATGAGAAAACACAACACAAACCTTTATCTGATCCACTGTCTGTCTGCTGGCCTGTGATTCAAACACGCTGACAGGATCCCAACATTCACACTCAATTAAGTCACATTTTAACGTGGCATCCACTCCGTGTAGCATTAATACCTGCAATGTCTTGTACATTAATGCTCAACAATGTGTGTTTGGGTGCTAAATAATCCGCTTGTTGACCTGACCTGTTACCACAATCTAACTATCGCTAATGCTAAGCTGCACAAACATGTAATCAATGCAGTGTAACGACACGACTGGGGCCTGTTTATACGTTATTCTCGGCTGTCCTGTGGTGTGTACGTGTGTGTGTGCTGGCGAAAGTTTGAGGCATGATCACGATTTTAGCAAGTTGCAGGCCCAATGCCTTTACGCCAGTCTGCAACTGACGTTACAAAGCTTGTTGCCTTATTAGCCAAAATGGCTTTCTGGCCTCTCGGCGGCTCGGCTAGCATTAGCAGGGAGAGAGAGGGGGGAGAAGGAGAGGAATAGAGAGAGAGAGAGAGACTCACCAGGCAGAAGAGGTTGGAGTGGCAGTCCTCCAAACTGGCCCCGTTCGGTACAAAGCACGAAGTCATCCTTTCACTGAGTGGCCGTAACGTTCAGGTCCATTGTCTCAATCACCTTCGGAGGGGCAATAGCTGGTCCGGGTAGTAGTAGTAGTGGTGGTGAGGGAGGTGGGGGGGGGTGGCGCTCCGCCGGGTAGCGAGGCGACGTTCTCACCGGTGATTCTCCCTTTAAAAGCCGTTGACCAAGTTGCTAGCGCGGCTAGCCCAGGCGGGGCGAACCGACAACTTCGAACCGGCGCTAGCCGCCGCTAGCCCGGCCGGCCGGCTAAGCTAGCGCGAGACGGGCAGCCGGAGAGCGTCAACCGGGGGTCTCGCGGCGACTCGATTCATCAATCCCCGTCCGAAATGTATTGTCTTGCCGCGGCTAGCCGCTTGCTACATTACTGGGCTTACACAACCCCGCACGGACTTCAGTGTTTGAACCCCGCCGCGAGGGGGGAAAGTTGTGTGCGCGATAAAAGCTCGAAAACTATAAAAACTTCATCATCACCCCCACCCTCCCCCCCGCTAAAAAAAAAGAAGCGTAGTCCCCCCCCTCCCGACCAACCACCACCTCCGCCGCCGCCACCCCCTCCGGTGTGCCGAGGCTAACGCCAGCTAGCCCGATCTGAAACAATTTGAAAGCGGAGGAACTCTCCCCTCCCCCTGAGCCGCTAGCCTGCCGCTAGCACGCCAGCTAACATACCACCGCTACCACACAACAATCAGCCTGCGAACACGCAAACATCACAGTGCTCCGTCGTAGTTAAAAAAAAAAAAAAAAAACACCAAACAAACCGCAGGTTAAAAACAAAATTCAACAAAAAAAAAAAAAAGAAAAAAAAAACCCCAGCGAAATGGCTAATCTGAGAGGAGCCCCCTCATCGGTGCCTCCTCTGTGGCAGATCCATGGCTCCTGCAGATTTCCATTATTTCAGTTCATGGATTGAATTCTTTAATGGCGGCCGGGAGGACAACTCTGCCTCTCGGCTGCGATTGGCCGATCCGCGGCGATGGGGGCGTCATCCGGCTTCAAGTAGCTCCATGACTTCACAGTTTACAAGATGAAAGCTCTCCTGCATCTGTCACACGCTGCTCAAACTCCGCACTCCGGCTCTGTTACTGGAACATGTTTGCCCCTCTGTGCCGCGGCGCACTCTCCCTCTCCCACCTCACCCTGCATGCGTGAAACAACAAAACACTTTGCAGCGTGTTTATTAAACTCACGAACGGGCATTTATTTTGCATGGACACCCAATGCATTAGTGGGTCTAGAAAAAAAAAAAAAGTATGTAAAAACTAGATTATTCAGTGCAAAACTTGTTTTTTTTTCCTTCTCCAAAAATATACATTTTAATACTCATTTGATTTGATCGACACAACACACACAAACAATGTATTGTTTTTGTGGTCTTGTGAACTTTTGCACACTTTTGCGCCACAGGATGTTTTCAGTTTTTTTTTTAATGTGTTCATAATTAAGCAAATTGAAAGTAAATGCATGTTAATGTTGATCTCCTTTAAAAAAATGATATTCAAAGGTCTGTTTGCATCATAATCGGATCAATGTAGAATTATGTAAATATTAACACGTCAACCATACTTTCCAATCTGTGGCTGATATTAATGTGAGGCTGAACGATGTCCTTATTTATTTACTGGCATTTTATCCTGCCTGTAACTTTATGCAAGTTTCTCTTCTAAGTTATGTAAATTGTGACAACATGTGTCTTTAATACAATTTCTGTATCAAGACTAAAAAAGATTTGTCGATCTATCTATCTATCTATCTATCTATCTATCTATCTATCTATCTATCTATCTATCTATCTATCTATCTATCTATCTATCTATCTATGCATGTTGTGTGATCTTTATTCCAATTAAAACATTGATGCATACAATGAAACCAATGCACTAACCCATAAATATCAATAGTTTTTCCTGCAATATAAATACAATTAAAATTAATATACATTCAATATTCATGTGGTAAAGTCGAGAAACATGTGTGCATGAATGCAAACGTTAGCACATGAGTAAAGAAGGCATCATTTGATTTGGTCTTATATGATGCATGGACATTACAGTAATGTATGGGGGGGGGGGGGGGGGGGGCGCTGGTGCTGCAGATGTGAGGTAATCTGGGTCAAACTGTGCAGACAAAAGATGTGTACGTCACTGATCCCAGCGGTATTTATTGTGTTTTATTAGCTTATTAATCTCACTGTGTGTGCACAGAGTCCCCGTAATCCAGCGTGGCATTGTTCTGAAAAAAAAGAAAAAAAGAATTATCACTCAGTATTTTCACGTCGAGCCACGTGAGGCACATTGTCTGCTTTGTGATGTAATTGATCAATTTGATGCGTCCAGCAGCGGCTCTGCGCCGCGCTGTGGTTCCGGCGCTGGCCGGCAGGGGGAGCCGCCGCCGCGGCGCGCAAAACGTCCCTCCCTGAAAAGGCGGAGCCTCGGTGCGTCACAACATGTCAACAACATGCCGGGGTCTTCCTCGGAAGCGCAAACTGACAGACAACAAAGAGACGGAGCCGCACACACGTCCAACGTCGTGTCGGTCGTGTCGCGGCTCGCGGATGATAATCTGACGCTCGTGCGGGTATGGAGTCTCCATTGTTTCACTTGTGCATCCTCGCACTGCTGTGGTATTAGTGTTCCGGGGTGCAGCAATGAATTCTCTGCAAACTAGCACACACACACGGTGTTAGCTGGCGACCCCCCCCCCCCCGCCTGATCAGAGAACCTCCTCCCCCCTGCAGTCCACCCCCATGCTTCTGAGTTATAATCCACTCAGTCAAAGTGTTTGTGGTGTCATCAGCAGTGGCCATGGTATCACTGTAATCCCATCAGCTCTCCTCTCCTGTCTCACACAGAACATCAGCACCGGGCTGGCTGTGGCTGGAGTCATTGTCCTGGCAAGGAGCATCCGAGTGGTAACAGACAGACATGCCTCCTTACCCTCTCACCCCCCTGATGCTTTCACAAAATTATATGGAAACACAGATAAACTTTTTCCTCCACACTTCAAAAAAAAACAACAACCTTATTTGCACACCAGACTATCTCTCCTGTTATACAGACGGGGGGCATACATGCCAGCCAAAAAGGGGACAAAAAACAAAAATAGCCAGAAAAAAAAAGATTACAATTGCTAACCGAACTTCTGAGATTGATTGTAATCTATTAAAAAGGAGTGCGCCAAAAGTAAAGAGTAACGTGAACACATTTATAAACTGAAAAGTGAAACGTCAACCTTGTGCGGCAAACTAATACCTAAACTATTATACTTCAACCTCAAAATTCAACTTTATTCTTCAACCTCAAAATTAAACTTTATACTTCAACCTCAAACTTCAAATTTATTCTTCAACCTCAAAATTAAACTTTATTCTTCAATCTCAAACTTCAACTTCATACTTAAATCTCAAACTTCAGCTTTATTCTTCAACCTCAAACTTCAACTTTATTCTTCAACCTCAAACGTCAACTTCATACTTAAATCTCAAACTTCAACTTTATTCTTCAACCTCAAACTTTAACTTTATTCTTCTACCTCAAAATTAAACTTTATACTTCAACCTCAAACTTCAACTTTATTCTTCAACCTCAAAATTTAACTTTATACTTAAATCTCAAACTTCAACTTTATACTTAAATCTCAAACTTCAAATTCATACTTACATCTCAAACTTAAACTTTATTCTTCAACCTCAAACTTCAACTTTATACTTCAGCCTTATATGGGTGTTGTTAATAGATTACATTTAATATATTTTTTTGAACATGTACAAAAAAATCTAAAAAGAAAACAATGGATTAAAAAAAAGAGACACTGAATACACACTCCACTTTGACAATGTGTGTGATTCATGTTCGGAAAGGCTTAACAAACTTATTGGCTACAGAAATGCAAAGAAAAGGTTTGAGTCTGAAAATAAATCTTACCTGTATGAAATTACATGCAAAAATAATGTTCAACTTATCATAATAATGTCAGTGTTTGTCATTTCCTCTCTGGTTTTCCTATATTTCTCCCAGAATGAGTCCTTCCATTGTGCTCACGCTGTTGGTCTCATTCCACTTCTCCAGATCACTAAATTTGGGGCGGCGAGCGAGATCCCGGCTCGTTTCATAGAGAGGAACGTCAGCCTGCGAGGAAAAGTGCATTCCATCACAGAAAAAGGCCTCCAAGTGGAGCATGTCCCCATTCATCTGCCGGTCCTCTCTACTTTACTCTCCAGGCACGGCGGTAAGGTCGAGGTAGCCTTTGAGTGAAATTATCTCCACCAACACACAAGGAGTCGAAACAATTGAAAGCCTCTGATTGATTTACAGCTTATGTTTCACCATTGTCACTTTATACCTATAGAAATGGAGTGCGTCCTTTGCTTTAATGGTTAATCAAGCAGCTTAATAAAAAAAAAAAAAATCACATTTACACAGCCTTTCATCATTTCAACGAGGTAATTATACACAACAAGGGCACCTTCTTTATCCTGTGATATTGGAATGTATTGTGACAGTTTCCCTTTGAAAAGACAGACTCATCAGTTTTATCAGTTACTCGTGACTGAAAGTGACAGGTAAGCCTATTAGCCGCTGGATTGAATCACAGCACTCAATAGAAACCACAGGCTTTATGGTTTATTTAAAGAGCAACATCAGCAGCCATTGTGTGAAGGGCCCGTGTAAGGAGAGCCGCTGCCATCCTGACTTTTGTGTTGAAGTCCTGCTATTTGAGATGGAATGCACCATTTACACGGTGCTTCGCTATCACTCACAGCTGAATCTCAAATTAAAAGGCATCGAGAAATGTTTGGTGCCGGGTGGAAAAGGAACAATTGCCATGTATACATTTATTTCTATCTAATAGGGCTACTGTTGATTGAGTTTCTGGATTCTGAAAACTCTTGTACAGGTTATCAATTTGTGGGATAAGTGTAATGTGATGATTTAATAAAAAAAACAAAAAAAACTTTATTGCAAGCCCATAACACTTATGAGGGTTTGCAGACATGTGAAGTCTTAACAGAGCTTCCCAATTACAGAGAGTGTTGTGCTTTTTAAAAGCTGATTTCTTATGATACTTGTATTAAGAATCTACGGAAGAAACCCTGAACACGCTTCTTCTTGTCTTCCTCAGATGCGTCAGCGCCGCCGTTGCTGGTCCGTCTTGCCGGAGTGGAGCTGACGCCAGAGGGAAGAACGTGGCTGCAGAAGAATCTGGCTCCTTCCCAAACCGTGTGGCTGAAGCTTGTCAGCCGAGAGGACGAAACCCTGCACTGCCTGGTGTATGAAAGCAGGGTGAGGCAGTGAATTACCTTAGGAAATCAGGAAAAGCATCACTCAATCCTGGAATGGCTGAAACCAATGTTATTTTTGGCGAAAGTTCAAATTTCTTTTTTTATATTGAGAGTTTCTTTCAAAAATTGCATCGTCGGGCTGTAATATACACACGGCATCAAGCAATCTTCCTAATGTCACCGTCCTTATTATCATGGTTTCCACTTCTTTTTGCAATGAGAATCTTCCAATCGCAGTTTACGTGTAATTTTCTCCATCCACTCCTCCTCAGTCTTCCATTCACGCCACAGTCTCTTAATTTATGTATTATGTTCTGTGACAAATGTAAAGTATGTTACATTATTTGGGTATCTCATGTCATATGTATTTAACCCCACTTATCCTAATATCCTTTTAATATTTGGAAACTGTGGCAATGAGACATCATAAATCCTCCCTGTAAATAGTCTTTGTTGGGATTTTCTGTAGTATATTGGCATTTAATATTACTGATTTGATATTACTTAATTACCTTTACTCTTCTATATTGATATTTACGTTCACCAAGGACATAATAAAATCGTTCGTGTATATTTGTTTGTCGGCTGGACAAGAGTACGTCAAAACTGCAACCCGGATTTTGTCGAAATTTTGACCGCAGATAGATATTATGCCCTGGAAGATTCTGTTATATTTTGGAGGTGATATGACATTTTTTATTTTTTCTGAGTCCAGGTCAACCTTGAGTGGACGTTACAAATCTCTGATTGCTCTTGATTAACTTCAATTTTTTCTGTGTGGAGGTAGAATTTACCCCTGGGAATAATAAAGTATTTCTATTCTATTCTATTCTATTCTAAAGTTTAATATTCAATATAGAGTTTGCACGAAAACGTCAGGAAAGGCTTTTACAACAGGGCGCGCAGTATTAGATTTATTATATTGTATTGGGGTGATCTATTTGCGCTCAGAAGTGGACAGTACTCGCATTTATTTGCACTGTTGTAGAAAGTATGACAAAGATTTATCTTGTGTATTTTATCTCGTCTGTGTCCTCATATGTCTCCAGCAGGGGGTGCTGTGGAGCTGCTGCCTGAACGAGGAGGTCCTCAGACAGGGTCTGGCCCGCAGAGCGCCTCTCTCCGGGGTCCTGCCTGGCTCTCGCCTCCACTGGCGTCTCCACAAGCGGCTGCACAGGGCAGAGGTGAAAGCTGAGAGGAAGGGCCGGGGCCTGTGGAGGGAGGACGGCCTGTGGGAGAGGACGTCCAAGGCCTTCGGGGCCAGCGCCGTGTTCAGATTGGTGAAGAGGATCTTCAAAAGAACTTGAGTAATCCAACGCTAAATCGCTGAGAACAGATTACTGCTCCTAAGATTACACGCATTACCTGTTAAAAACAGGAGTTCAAAAACACAAGCTAAAAGACAAACCAGGCTACTTTTGCACTTGAAACAAAAATACACCTGTTGAAATGTTTGTGCTGTATTATAAGAGTGTACTCTTTCCAGGTTTTAAGAAGTTAAAAAAAAAAATCACTTAAAAGGTTGTTAAAAGCTCGGCTTCAAATCCTCAAAATCCTGATGGTAATCCTGCAGCTTTCATTACACATTAAACCACAACTAAGCACAGCCTCCTCTGTGTGTGGGACACCCCACTAAACACAGGACAGGGCCGGGGAGGGGGATGTTAATGGTCTTCTGTGTAGGGGGGGGGTGGGGGTGTCCATTGGTCCACAGTTGCTATAGAAACTCCAAATGTGAAACACAAAGCGAACCGAAGGCTAAACTCTATATTGGCAGCCCTCAAACCCCTCGGGAGCTTATGTGTATAATGTGTGATTGTGTCAGGGGGTCTTTAAGTGGCTTTAAAGTCGACCCTGTTCGCTGTAATGCGACCAGGACGTTAGTGCATTTAAACACTGAAATAAACGGGGGTTGGAAATCCAACCAAATTATTTAGATTTCAGCACTCCACGCAGTGTTGTAGAGATAAGAAACAAACAAAAAAACAAGACGACACAAGCGCGCCACAAAAATTAAATCACTTTTCATGTGTGGCCGTTGTCATGTGGTTCGTCCATGCAAGGCCGAGGAGGAGGAGGAGGAGGAGGAGGAGGAGGAGGAGGCGCAGCAAACGAGGCCAAACTGCGATGTGTCTTGTGGGGTGCAGGGTGACGGGTGGGGGGGGGTCTGGGTTTACTGAGAGGCAGTCCTGCAGCACTGGATCCGATGGGCACAAGGAGATTAGTGCCGAAAGGGAGGAGGGTCACAGGGGTGGAGGGGGATTTTGGTGCCTGAACACAAAGGCAGGAGAGGAGGAGTCACAGTGCAAGGGAACGACAGAGAGGAGGAGGAGGGGGGGGGGGTGATGAATCAGCTCGCCTTTCTTTTGTTGTGCAAATGTTACTAGCGACTGTTACTGCCAAAGAGGCCTGTGATTGGTGGGCTGGTTCAAATTGTAAGGTGCATTTCAGTGTGATAGCCGCTGCTGCCAGACTTTGGACTGTCACTGAGGGAGGAGTGGGAGAGAAACCACGGCGAGACGCACAAGGGAAGGGAGAGTTAAAGTTTGAAAAGCCACAGTGTGTGTGTGTGTGTGTGTGTGTGTGTGTGTGTGTGTGTGTGTGTGTGTGTGTGTGTGCGTGTGTGTGCGCGCACGCTGGTCCATGACAGGGAAAAAATTTGTCTCCGTTTGTGTAACTTTTTTTTTTTTTTTTTCAGTAAAAGTAGACTTTTTTGTCACAGTTTGGCTCAAAATAATAAAAGTTAAAAAAAAAAAAAAAAGTACATCTTGTCTTCTAATTTGTTTAATGCATGGATGATGTGAATAATCTCAGAATTTGAAAACTGCTTTAGATATTCTTTTTGGGTTCATATGCTATAAAGTAACTGATTAGTTTTCAATGATATTCTATGTTTTTAGATGCTCCTGTACACATTTACAAGATAACAGTCATGATTGGCTAACTTAAAATTGTTTTTAAATCATCAGTATTCGGCAATGCTTAGCAAACAAGTATCTAAATATATGATGGAAATAGCTATTTATTAAAACAAAAATCTAAATCTACACTAGTCTATTCTTTGTCAACAAATATCTAAATATTTCTTTTGATATGATTGCTTTTTTTTTTTAGATCCAGAACAATGATCAGAATTTAAATTCAGACTTGATAATGGGCATTGAAACAACTGGCAAAACGATGAACCTTCTGTTGACATTCACTGTTTTGAAATAAACCCCAGGGATACATATTTTTCCAAGTAAAATAACTGTTAAAGTAATTATTGTTTTGAGATTTATTTGGAGTTGTTGATTCAAAGCCCTGGACAGTAATTGTGCACAATCTTCATTACCTAATATTTTTCTAAGGACTTAAATGGAAATGGAAAGTTGGTGAGGAGTGAAACAATTATTGCAAAAATCCAACTTTTGTTGAACCGTCCTGGGAAGATTGATACATATTTTGATCTTTATCATCAAATATAAGCATAGTTCAGGACATCAGATTTCTTTTATACATTTTCTAACCAGAGGTTTCATTAAGATTCATTAAGAACACATTTATCTAATTATAATATTTGATAATGGTAAGTCGTAGTGACACAATCTTTGCAGAAATGCACATTTTGTTGTGGAAATATTTATAAATCTCTTCTTTTTTATCATAAAATACTCAATAAAAAAAACAAACAATTCTATAGGCTTTTAAAACGAAGTCACACATTGTCCAATGCAATCTAATAAGTAAGAAATATCGAAAAACAACCTCTTATCGTGGATAAACCTATAAAACTGATGATGAAAGTTGGTGTCCCCTGTTGGGACGGAGTCCACTCCACTCACTGATCCAGTCCAGTCTTTCCCACTCTCACTGGTCCCACACCAGTAGTAGTCATTTGAAAAGGCACCATGCTTGATGCAGTGGTGGGCACTTACCCACACAGGGAAGTTGTTGGGATCTTCTCTGCCTGAAACCAAAGCTGTGGGACTTTTGCTGCTTCAACGTCGTCACGTGCCATGGAGGTCTGTGTCGCGGAGGACTGATGGGGAAAGTGACCAGACTGTGTGTGGAAGAAGAGGCAAAGTAAACACAAGGAGTGAAAGACAGTAAGTTTGATATTTGACTCTTTATGTCTCCACAACAAAACACCGCATGACATCCAATCTTGAAGGACTCATTTTTAACGTGCTTTCTGAGTTGCAGCGCAGTTCCTGACAGTTGTGAGCTGCTCTCAGTCTGCTGTCACTTTAAAGCTACTGTCGTTAAGGACAGTGTATACAGTATCCAGGCAGCTGTGCACCTGTTAAACCTGTGTGCTTGGACTCAAGCTGAGGTAAACACAGATTCGAGACATACACAGTACTTATATTCACTGTGCTGCTCCAATTAAATCACATTTAATCAGGTTCAAAACCCTTCTCATCACGAACCCCACAGACAGCCTGAGCTGATGTGGGCATCTGCTTTTCTTGTCATGCACTTTGGCTTGAGTCAATGATTAAAGGGCATAAAGGGGGGATTCACTTTGTTCTTCCTGAAAGATTCAGCTGTTTTGGTACTTTTTTGCCATTGTGGTTTAAACAGCCAAGGTTTGCAGCAGGCCAGCATAACAAAGGCCTTTATTGCACTCAGCCGGTAGCCGTCCCAGAGAGAAAGAGATGGGGCACTCCCCCATCCCAGAGCAAGGTCCTTGGGGATTTTTTTTTTTTTTTTTTTTGATTTGATTGGAGTGGTTGTGTGTGCTTGGCCGGGTGTGAAAGACAAAGAGATTTAAAGAGCCAGAGAGCTGGTGTGATACCACTGCACACACTCCCCAGGACCCAAAAGGGGGAGATCTCCATCTCTTCTGCCGTCAGCCTCATAAACCTCAAAGGGTCACGTCAGCATCTAATGTCACAGGCAGATACGCAATTAGCCGAATTACAAACTGTCCCCCTCGCCATGGAAAGCAAGTCCACATTCGCCCACCTTTATGTGCAGTTTTCAACTTGGTGATTTTCTTGAAACAAAGCTTGTGTTTGTGTTGCCTGCTGTCACAATAAACACACTCTCGCTAACAGCTACAACCCTGCGTAACTTCCATCACATGCCTACATGCACTGTAAAGGCTGTGTGTGTGTGTTTGTGAGTGTGTGTGTGTGTGTGTGTGTATGTGTCTGTGTCTGTGTGCAGGAATGCGTGAGCCGTAAAGTGACTCCCTTGTTGTTATGTGACTTGGAAGTATTGTGAGCGGTGTATCAGCTTGCTGGGGTTGGATTGTCGGAGTGGAAACACGACTCTCTATGGGTGCTGTGATCCCGCATGAATAATTGAAGTTTCTTGGTGGAAAAGAAAGAAGGAGGTAAGAGTGAGTAGTCCGGGATGGATTTTACCAGAGTGTCGGTATATAAAAGGTACAATGTGAATATGTGGGTGGATATGTGTCAGCGATTTCCTCAACGTTGCATTCAGCTCATTGTAAAGTGAACAATCTGTCGGTTTGTGCTGCTGCATGACTATCAAGATGGCTCGGCTCTCATTTGCCAACTTGAAGGATTATGGACTGGGGATCTGCTCAGACGCATAGTAAACAAGTCTGTCTCCAAAGGGGACATGATGCTGGGCATGCAGACGGCCCGGGTGTAGAACCTGAGAGTAAAAGTAAAGGATAGGAACAGGAGGGAAGAGTTGTCTTCACTTGAAATAGATGTGACAGTTTGACTTACGATCCCACCCAACACTCTTTACCATGGTTAGAGCAAGACAAAACACACACACACACACACACGTTCATGGATGGGCATTAACTTGAGACATTACTTCCCCTAAAATAGACAAACCATTGTTTATGTAATTTACAGTGACCTGCATCTAATCAGGACATAATTCATTTAAAATGTTATAATTGACACTGGTATGTATAAAATAAATGTGGCCTTTAATTATCCTGTTTATCAAATCATTTATTGTATTAGGACCCTCGTGATATCTATCTTTGGCCTAAATGTCGACATAGATACTGAACACTTTATCCGTGAAATTCCCACATTTACCCGGCTTGTCTTCCATGACTCTGTAATCTCTCTGCTGTGACTGTTTATCAGCTTAAAAGCTGCGCTGATGGTGATCCTGCTCCTCTGCAATGCAGCACTGACCCCCCAGTGACCCCCAGTGTCTTTCTCAGGTCAAAACATCAATGAAATGGTAGAGACGGACCAATAGTGGTGTTAGAACATCCAGATCTCAACTTTTAAAAAAAAAAGAAAAAAGTCTTGACTATCAGTTAACAAGATATTCACATTGAGGAGCAGCAACTTAGATTACGGAATCAGATACTGTGAGAACATCTGGTTTCATAACGGGGACAAATATCAGAAGAGTCTTTTTCCATGAGTACATGGAAACAGAATACGCTTCAGGCTTTAAAGGTACAGCATGTAAGAGTGATTATGACACTTTTACTCACTAGGGGGCAGTAAGGAATCGCCTTTCCACAGAATTTCAGCAATTTCCTATCAGTTGTTAAATGTTTGTTTTTGTTTTTTTGCTTATTGTCATATTTAATGTAATTTTAGTTTCCAGATCTGCATCGTGCAGATTTGTCTCTGCCACGGTGGTTATTTTCTGCAGCCTGAACACGTTTCCCGTCCAACACAGTGCAAACACACACATACGCAGACATGCAGTCGCACACTCTCACGCAGGGCATCAACTCCATCTCTTTGGACTGTGGGAAGATCCCCCAAGCCCTGATATTGTACACTGTAACACATTTCTAAACACTTCACCACATTGCAGGTCTTCACAAAGTAAACTGTGTGCACAATTTGACCTGTGAGTTGCATTGTGTTCATTTTGTCGTTCTCAATGCATGTTATGCAGCCGAAACATTTCAGCAAGTTAAAAGAACTTTTCCCATATTTACCCGCCATTAAGAAAAAAGAGTCTATAATATAGATAAGTGAGTATTTTTCCGAAATCATAATTTCTATGGATATCTTCCAACTACAAACTGGATAAATGTGAGTGCTTATTGGGTTTGAGTGTGTCGGGTGACGTGTAGTTGAGGGAGGGTGTGTCCAAAGGAGATCGTCGCCCTACTTTAAGGTGTGCAGAATTATGAGGCAGATTCTCAGGATGAAGACATTTGACCACTCTGACTAGTTAAAAATTGTAAACAAAAAAACCAAACAAAAAAAATCCAAATCATTCAGAGGGATGCGGCACGCTTGAAATTTCAAAGATATTATTTCACAGAACGAGCAAACGTTTTGTTACAAAGAGAGTTGAAAGAGACACATTTAGAAAATGAACTGACAATTGTTATAATGAACCCAACTGTAACCCGCCTGGAGTACCAGGGGTATGAAGTGTTCAGAGACATGGCCAAGGTGAAGAAGGCTGAAATCCCACTACCATTAAAAACCAAACATCAAAACTGGGCCAAGAAATACTTGAAGACAGACTTTTCAAAGCTTTTCTTGGACTGATGGTATGAGAGTGACTCTTGACGGACCCGTGGCTGGATCAGCAACGGGCACAAAGCTGCAGCAAGGTGGAGGAGGGTGTATGCAGGTGAGCTGGATGGAGCTTTTCAGGTTGAAGATGGATTTAAAATCAAGCCTCAGAACTCTGTCCAGCTCCCCTTTAAGCAGCGGCACAAGAGAAAAAAAAACCTCCATCTTTCAAGAGACCAACAGACTCATTCCATTATTGAACAGAAAGGAGGCTTTCATGGTCACTGATTTTTTTTTTTTTTTTAACATTTTGGTGAGGTAATGTTCGATTTTTTTTTTTGCATGTGTGTAAAATTTCAGTTTTGTCTTCATTATTGTCATTTTAACAGATGAAAGTAAACAAGTCAGATTGGGAAAATATTAGTTTTTTCATTTAGTTGCCTACTAATTCAAAGCAAAACTATTTGACAAATAATTGTACTCACTGAGATATTCTCACTTTTACTTTCTTAAATATTCAAATTTGAGCTTTATTAACATTTTGTACTGAGCGAGGGTGCTGTAGTTAAGAAATAAAACTAATCATCAAAAATACAACTTGCCTGATAATTGTGCACATGATTTCGTATCTACTCTGATAAATACACTAAATATACAGCATGTCATGTTAGACTTTCAATTAACTTCACTTTGAGGTGTTTTGAAAAACAGAAACTTGTTCCTTATGCTGCCAGTTTAGTCTCCAGGGGGGTTTTACTGACTGGGTCATTCAGTTTGTGCCGTGAGAGCATCCGTCTCGCCATCACCGTGTCAAGACTGTTTACTCTGTTCTGATGACGCCTTAACAACCAATTACAAGTTACTCATTGACTCTGTGCAGGTAGTTTACACGCCGTGCGGCTTCGTTGGGGCACAAAATCATGTTTAATACGAGTTTCTATGAAGACTGGTTTATTTATGCACATTTTCGGGTTTAGAGAAGGTAATGTAAGGCCAAAAAATTAAATAACACGGAAGCATAGATATCGGCTCTGTGTGACTGATAATCACCCAGCTTTTATGACCGTATAAATTGACATAGAGCAGCCATTGTACAGCTCATTATTGGAGTATGAGTAGCGTGCTTTTTGGCATGTGCCAGTATGAAGTGACAGATGCTCCTCTCTTTGTGTCTCTGTCATGAAGGGGGCTTTGTTAAAAGCACATCTGAAGGGACATTCATGTACCTCATGTGCCAAGGCGTAGGAAGCATTGCATACATGCACACAAACGTAGAAACGGATTTATACTATTTACATTATTTTGGAAAAATCGTGACACTCATTCATTGGCTACTTATTTATATTTTCTTTATTATAATAATTAAGCAAAATAACGAATGACAGTAATGCTATTGCACTTTAAATATACACAAGAACACAAACACACATAAAAGTTGCAAAATGGGGAAAAATCGATAAGGTTTTATTTTGGTTTTTGTCTGGTAATTAGAAAAAATATACCACGTATATGAAACTTACATAATGTAACAAATAAACATGTCACTTTTAACCTGATTCCAGCTTGAAGCTTGCTCTGTGGTCATATAATAACAAAATGTTTACATTCTAACTAACACTGGTAACTGAGAAGAAGTGTAAATGTTTTTCACGATTCTTGTGCAAAATGTACATTAGTTGCTATTAGATGTGTTTAATAAACACAGACAGACATGTAGGTCTTGCATCCAGTGTGACAAGTCACTCATTTCTGAAAATGTTACTCCACCTTTTTTTATTGAAATATCTAGTACAAGAACATTTTTTTGCACTCGGGGGGGCATCGTCGACCTACTTCCTGTCAGGGCCCGAGATAGATGGATAGCCCTGTGAGTCCGTTGGTGAAACATTTATTTTTAAGCGCCTCACTTTCCCAGTGAGTGGCCCGAGAGAGAGGAAAGAACAGACTGTATTCCCCTGAGGTTTGTGACATAGATGAGAAGACCACTCGAGTTACATGCCATCAGAGGATTCATATTACTGACCCTCATGACATAATCGTGGTGGCGCACATGTGCAGCACATTGACAAACCAAGAGGAAGCACTCAGCCTCTGAGGAACGACTGTGTCTAACGATCTGGTGAAATCAATGACAACATGAAATCCCCGTGAAACCACTTTGCTCAGCTTCGCAAAAACACTGAAAAAAGTCCAACGTTTCAGACGTCGGACTTAATTTTAGCTTGCCCCGGCTCAGACTTTTTGATTTGAAAGTAAAAAAATATGTAGTCAAAGTCGAGCCAAATGGCTCAAACGTGTTGCAGTTGAATAGGTGCCATCATTTATCCAATCGTCTCTTGAAAACTCCTATAAATGATTTGGTGTTGGCGTCGTCAACCAGTGGTAAAAGTGAGAACTGGAACTCCTGACAGAGATACAAAAACTGTTCCACAAATATTTGTGAAACAGTCTTTGCGTCAAACACATTTTCATTCAGGGGCCACATACAGCCCAAGCTGGCCTTGAGTGAGCCCAGTGGGTAAAATAGTGCCATAATAACCTTTTAAATTTAAACTTTAAAGTTTTTGTTCCTTTGTTGTGGAGTGTATCCGTGATGAAACTGAAAGTTACTACAGTCTTAACATGAAGACAATTTTCTGGTGTAAAATCCAATGCAATGTCCAATAAACTTCTTTTAAAAAATGTTAGAAAATAAAAATCAGAAAGAAAATCAGATTACCAAAATGGATGGCCTATAATGAGAAACTTAAACCGTGACAGCTGGGCTCCTCATTTAACCAGTGGGCGTGAAGGAGGTTCACCGCCTTACGCACAATCGTCAGAAAAAGGGAAAATGAACAAGGTCATGATGTTGTGAATCAGGACCTCTCAAATAAGGGATTATTACAACATGCATCCTATCATGAGAAATATGTGTATTGTTAATGCCAGTGACTTTCCCAAACCTCCCGCACTCTTGTTCAGATGTTGGACCCAATCCCACAATAATTCAACTCTACACATTAAGGTGAAATGGGAACGAGAGCTGAGTGAAGAAATCCCAGAACAATGACTGGAAGGACATCCTGGGAAAACAAACAAAACTGCAACTCACGCTCAAAATGAGATCAGATACTTTTATTGCACCGCAAATTGGGTGTCAATATAGAGGACATTTTCATTACGGAGAAAATCACATACAAAACTCCATCTTTACAAGAAACTGGGACAAACGGCTCATTTACAGGCAGAAAACGGATTACTACTCAAAATAGTAAGAGGACGAACTACCCAACAGGTTTTGTTGAAATGTATACATTTTTTAATGTTTAGGTTTAGTGCTTTTGTGTTTAATATACATGGGAGAGACAGAGACACAAAATTCAATGGGTAGCATGTTAAAAAACATAGTGGGATTGGATTGTCTTCTATAGTCCTCATAAAATGTATTAATTTGAGATTTGTAAGAAAGTAAACTTTGATTAATCATAAACTGAGATCTAATGACTTTGGAGCCAACTGAGAAAGTGAAGAAAATATTGTTAAAATGCAAAATCAATGATGGATGGAGATGAGATTCTTTCCATGTTTTTCAGTGGCTGTGTTTGCGGCAGTGCCATTGAAACATCAGGGACTAAACAAAGTATGAATTAAGAAATGCAATGCAGTTTTATCATCACTTTCTCCTAACAGCCTTTTTTTTTTTTTTTTTTTTTTTTTACTGTTTGTCGTCTTGCACATTGTGTTGACCCCCCTTCTTGTCACCGGACCTTGGTGTTTATGCGGGTTTCACATAATCTGCCTCCATCACTACCTGACATGCCATTAAAGCTGCTTAAACAATGTTTCCAGTCATCTCCCGGCGCTGCCCGGCTCCTGCCTCTAATTTAGACTCTGTTATGAAAACAAACAGTGATTTTCAGACATTATTCCATAATTAAGCAGTGAGCCACAAGAGGCTCTGCTCCACAGTGAGTTCAGAGCCGCTGTAAGATGCTGCACACAACGGGGTGAACCAGAGTTTAAGGACTTTGAAGAGGAGCCTCACATGGCTTTTTGTCCTTTTAATGCAAAGAGAAAGGAAATACGGCATATCTCGTAATTGAAAAGTGTTTTTTTTAATTTTCTTGTCTGTCTACCAAAGCACTCAACTCACTGATGAGCTGAGATTTGTGCTGCTAACCCCCCCCCCCCCCCCCCCCAACCTCCAAGCAAGGTAATATAACCTCAAATTAGCAGGATGCTACAAAAAAAAAAACTGCAGTCGTGATGTTATCATCACAAAGACTGTTGAGAACTCGTCAACCGGTTTACTCAAAATGGTGCATTGAGTCACACAAAGTCATACTTGACACGCAAGTTTTTGGCAGCTAAACAATGATTTTGTATTGGTGATGAGCAGGTTTTTAATCATTGGATCTGATTTAAATCACTGCAAACTAACTAACTGATTGAAAAGTTGATTTTGGACATGTGGGCACAAATTAGATTTATCAAAACGATAACAACAGAATTAAATAAAAACACTTTTTCTTGAAGATATTTGTCCTCGTCTTATTTATTTCTGTTTTTTTTTGCCACTGTTCTTACCATTTTTCTGTCTTGTACTGTCTGGCTTTGTGCTTATCTCATCTGGTTTATATTGATTTCTTTGGTTGTCGACGTTTCCCGTGTCACATGCTCGTTCCTGACAGACGATCGCTGACTGACCGAATGCATGCATGTATATGAATGTACAGACTGGGAAAGTACAAATGAATAAATAAAGGCGTCTCAATCCGAATCTGAAGCTGATCTACGACAGCAACAGTGCAGCAAAACTTTTTTTTTTTTTTTCATCATAAAACACCAAATGATTCACGTGTCACAGGCCCCTCATATTGCCTGAACAAATGAGCGTCAGTCCATGAGGCCCAGCCTGATAATTACACCCGTCGTCGTCGGCCCGTTTTAAAGTGAGGTGATGGTCGGGTCACCAGAAAGTACTTTCTCCTTTAAGGTTCTCGACCTCTCAGCGCTGCCACAATAACCGTTCATCACGCCATCCGGCACCAGACGCCAGTAACTGTCTGGTAGGCTCCGAGAGACTCCAGATCTGTACATCTCCTACGTGTGTGTGTGCGTGTGTGTGAGTGTGTGTCTATGTGTGTGTGTGTGTCTGTCTGTGTGTGGGACTTAAGAACCGCGAGTGTGTTTGTAGCAGGAAGCAGTAAATCACAGAAAGACAGATGAGCAACAGGTGGGGAATCACTAAGTTTTCACCGGCAGGAATGAAAGGCAATCAAGAAGAAGGAGAAGAAGCGGAAAATGTGAGATCCAGGAAAAGAAATGGAAAGAAGATAAATGACAACACATGTAGGGCGACAGAAGGGGGAATATAAATGTGGCGGGAGAAAGCTGTCTGCCGAAATGATCTGAAGGTGTTGTTAAGGTGCAGTTACAAAGTTGACGAGGAGTTTCTCTCACTGGTAAATAAGTACAAGCTGTTCTGGCCTTTCATTCCTTTCTTCAATGGAGAAAAGATAAAGAACAAGATTGACTGTCGCGTGTGTTTCATGCTTCTTGTCTTTGCAGAGAATGAAAAAATACTTAAGCCAATATCCATACAGTAGGTGTGTGTGTGTGTGTGTGTGTATATATGTGCAGACACACACGCCCCTGCACTAAATGTTTAATTGTAATCTTTTCCAATATTGTTTCTCAATTTGGTCATAGCATAAGTGAATTGACTTATTTAAGGTCACTTTAGCAACTAAATTTGACATTCAGCAGTTTGCAAGACACCAACAAAACAAGTATCGTCTATTATAGGAAGTGAGGTTTTTAGGTGAGATTTACATGTTTTTCCCCCCCCCGGAATGACCGATGTGGGAGTTTAGGGGATGAAGGGACAGTGAGGCTCATAATGGAGGCAGATGTAGGAGTCATGTGAGCTGGAGTGGAGGCGATCGGTGGAGCGATGAAAGAGCGAGGTCATGGAGGACATTGAAATGGAGGCGCAGAGTTTTGAAGTGGTGTCGGATGAGAAGCCAGTTGAGTTTTTGGGGTGGGGTGTGGTGTGTGATAGATAGTGATGCATGTGTCGTATAGTGTTCTCTTTGTCGTACTTTAATCTTACTTGTGTCACTTTTTTTTTAACGTTTACTCAACACTCAATCCTTGGTTATTCTCTCTCTCCTAGGTTGTTCCAGTTGTTTATCCCTCTCGTCGCTCATCATGAGCTCCTGGGTGGTGAACAGAAAAGGAGAGCCGCAGTACCGCCGGCACTTCCTGACAGACAACAGCATCTTTCATGGTAAATGTCAAAGGCACACAGCGAGATCATTATGCTCAAGTGCTCAATGTGATTTACAGAGCGATAACTGCATGTCATGGGAGCGAACACTAGAGGGAGACCCATCTCTACTCGAGAGACTGTAACGCATTGGCTTGAACTGACAATGAAATAAATGAAGCGTCTCAACATGAAACACTCTGCAATGCACTGAATTAGAGGGAAGCGTTATCTGGAAAAAAAAAAAAAAAAAAAAAAAGGACATTTAGTGGGCGTTTCCAGCTTTACGGGAGTGGAAAATGACTTTCTCGACCTTAAAACACATATATTTCCCCTCAGAATGATTTGTCCATATCGGATCACGTTAAGTGGCGACTCTAGTGTCCTGTTAATGTTGTTTATGGTTGTACCTCCATGCAACTCTGGTCCACTTAAAGAGGGTGTAAATGATACACAGGGACTTTACTATTTATCAAATAGAATCAGACAATAACATCTTTCTTTTATATCCTCCTCCAAGTGGGACAAATTCCTGGCTTCAATTTGATCTTGATTTTTTACGAGATTCGCAGTCGAAAACCCACCAGATAAATCCATGACAAGTGTCTGGTGGCTCGGTGTTTGTCACACCTGCAGGAGGCGGATTGCTAAAAACCTCCACCTTGACGAACTGCGCCCTGCGTTTACATCCCACCCCTGCTGACTGCGTGTTCGTCCGTTGTGCTTGTCGGTTGACTGGAGGAGGAAAAAACAGGATTGAACTGATTGATGTCGTGACGTGAGCACGCGTTGGCTCCCACTTAACATTCTTGCGATTGTCATGCACATTTCCACACATTTCAAAATGCATCTCCTGCATTTCAGAGTCCACGTGACGTGTTTCACTCAGCGAGCGCCACTTCGAAATCATTTCTGACCACATGTCATAGTGATACCGCATCTGTGAGTTATTGCTTTATGATGTTGGCCAAACGGATAAAAGAGACAGTTAGTTGGATATCAGATCCGGTCTTCCTCTCTGTAATGGTTTTTCATTTCCTGTCTGTCAAGCCCATTTGGGAAACGCGCTTCTTCTCTTTCTCCCATTTCCATATTATCCACATGGATTTTCTTCTTCACTCTGCCTCCATCCTCTCGGTTGCTTGGTGGCTGACAAGAGTGGCTGGTGGTCTTTGTTTGGCCGTGGCCTTCACGAATCAGCCAGAGAAGAGTATGTTGGGTTGTGTCTGGGCAGTAATCGGAGGTTTACTCTTAAATCACTGGGACGGGGAGCGGGCCACCTGCTACCACACAAGGGACGAATAAAAGCATGCAGGGAAGCCCTGAACTGAGAGTGACATTGGTGTTCAAACATGTGTTTTTGTTCCTCCAGACACATCTAATTGATTGGGTAACCTTTGCTCCTGGCACAGACAGTGGTTGACTCTGTGCGTGTACCTCTGGGTGTATTTGCCGCAGACTCCGGAATTGTCTAATGTAATTCTAAATGAAATGGCTTTAATGTGGACCAGTGAACGAGACTAATCTGGCAGCTACAGATTGACTGAACTTTCATTAGGGAAATGACTCAACCAGGATGATATGTGTGTGTGGGGGGCGCTTCCAAATCAACCTATTATTGATTGTTTACTGTGGATTCGCTCTCTCTGTCACTTTCTACTTGTGTTTCTGAGTGAAGCATTAATACCCAAGCTGGGGAAAACACGAAGGGAGGCAGCAAAGTGGGTCAGAGCTTTCCATGCGCAATGGTGCACCTTTTCTCATCCGCCGTCCAAGAAAAGCGGACCAAAAACACACAAGCGAACGAACAAACCAACCTGGCGGACACGGCACAAGTTTTATGTCGCCAGAAGAGACCAAACAGTCGCCAAACAGGTTGAATCAGAGAGTCTGGCGAGGGTGACGAAAAGCGTTGAAATGGCCAACGGTGCTGCTTTACGCGCTATCGCTCGCTCGCGCTCACTTCCACGCCCGTCTTAAACTCCCGTTTATTAACACCCACTCCCCGTCAGCCCGGCCAGCGGACGAGAAATCGGCTTAATCCAGCCTTCACGGTTTCCCCCTTTCTGGGTTTCCTCTCCTCTGCGCTGCGCCTGCTGAGAGGAGAGGATGTGCGCGCACAGACTGTGGCTGTGAGACGTTTGGCGCTGGTTCGTGAATCCGCTGCGCAGACGGTCTGCACCTGCATGCGGCTCGTTTGGGAGTTTTTTTCCCCCCCTTCTTCTTCTTCTTCTCCTCTCTCTCGTGTTGGCAAAAAACAACAAAAAAAAACAACAACAAACAAATCGACAATTTCTCGGCATGGCGTGTTTACCATGGAGCACTGGACTGATCGGGGATGTTTTTCCGTGGAATTTTGGCTTTTCCAGCCGTTCCTACCAGGGAGTATAAACGATGTCCAAAGCGCACAGGGGGACCGTGTGAGACCAACAACTCCAGGTCCTAAATGGCAGAGCTTGAAGTTTGTAGGAATCTTAGCCTGGAGAGAGGTGAGTGATCATTTCCAGCAGGACAATCTCTCTCTCGCTCGCTCTTTTTGTTTAAATTCACGTTTTTTTTCTTGTGTAGAGATGGTTACTCTGTGTGGTGGACGTGTTGGACACATTCCTTTGAGTGCTAATGAGCCAACATCAAGCTGGAGCCTAATTTCATAATTTCTCTATTGAAAAATGCATCACAGGCTTCTGCACACACTTGTGAAAGGAGTCTTAATTGGTCATGGACAATATATATGTGGGGTTAATTATGTAACAATTAGGCCAATATTTGTTGTCATTTTGGATACAAAAAGAGAAAATTACGTCATATTATTATTGGTATTGGTTCATCTTCATATGATTGTGTGTGTTGTTGATAAGATTTATGGGATCAGTTAAAAAGCTTCCAAGGAAAGCAGCAGTCAAGCAGTGGGAAACTGTCCCTGGTGCTGAAAATACCCCGTCTGCTTGTCACCAGGGGGCAGAAAAAAAAAGCCTCTGGATATAAAGACTCGCTCTGCCATCAGTCCATGAAGATCTGGAGGCATCACATCCTTTTACAGCTCCCATTCTCTTCCCCCGGTTCACAGAAATCCAAACATGCCCGAGATGTTCTCGGGGTCTGTCACTGTGATGTGTGAGAAGCTGTCAGAGTGCATGATGTTGCCAATGCAGCTCAGTGAAGGAGGTGGACTGGACCCCAACAGAAATAGGACCCTCTTTAAAACCATGCACTGCATACTGAGCACCACACCATGTGACAGCGCTTTGCATTTGGCTTTGATGGTAAAACTGATGTCCCAGCAGTCCCTGGGCTATTACAGCAACCCTTTTGCTCTCTCCCATATGCCCCCCCCCCCCTATAAAAAAAAAAAAAAGATTCTAATAAAAAAACCAGAATGTGGTTGTGTGTTTCCTTTTGGTGTGAAACACCCCAGCTACCTTCAGTTGACCAGGAGGCTACGTCGTCATTTGCTTTGGCCACACTCATAGAAAAGCAAGTGATCAAGAGAAAATGACAGGAGGAATGAAAGGAAGGTTTGGAGCAGCATGCATGGCGGCTAATCTCCTCCACATGGAGGAAATGGCTTTTCCATGAAAAAATGTGTTTTTTTTTTGGGGGGGGGGGGGGGGTTTCCCCCTCATGTGTCCCCACAGTATTGATAATGATGAATCTCAGCACGTTCCCTCTGTTTTCCCTCTATCCCCTCTTTTGTCTCTGCCTCTTCCTTTTTCTAGCTCCGGAGCACAAACAGTAAGCAGACACCAGGAGGGAACACACTTGAATTTTTCCAAATCTGTGATTTTCCCCTTCCCTTCCATTTCCTTCCCTTTCATATCTTTAGGACTGAACATTCACAGAAAGAAGTAATTGCAGTTTCCTCACGATCTTACAATTTTTTGAGGATCGTTGCTCTTGGTAAGCTATCATTACATGTAATTTAATACGAGAACTAATGCTGTTTAAAAAAAAAAAAAATAGAACACTTGCATCCAGTTGTGCATTATCCATATTTCATGTATTATCCTTTCCTTTTTCCATCTGATTCCAAAGGATTATAATTTGCAAAACATGAAATGTCTCTCATGTTGAGTTTGCATTCTGACTTAGCTGCAGGCACATTACATTCATATTTGCCTCGAGCATACAGAGTAGGTTTTGGAGAAAAAGCAGTTTCTAAAACCGACAGGAACACTTTAGGCTACCGTCAGCATCAATCTCCAGATGAGCAGTTTGTGAGTTGTATTGAACAGTGTTATGGGAGGACCTTGATCTCGGCTAATGGGGAAATAAGAAGCAAATGATCAATAATTACCAGCTTTTATTTAATTTCCATTCCCACCCCTCGACGATTCATGAAATCCTCTGCAGCGTGGCTCTCCCATATCAACACTTTTAGGCCTCTCTGCTGCCCTGCACTGAAGCGCTGAGCGGGCGGTTATAACTTCTGACATTTCTTGTGAAGCCGTTGAGATCTGACGGTTCTCATGGAATTCTGGCTCTGCTGCCAAAGATACCGTATTGCTCCATTGACTCGCAGTCATCCAGCCTGGCGTTGGGAGGAAGAAAGAAGGAGCTTGAACATTGTGGGCACGGTCAACATCAATATATACTGAGCATGCACGTCACACACACACACACGCACGCACGCACGCACGCACGCACGCACGCACGCACGCACACACACACACAAGCTTCAGTTCCTTTGAAGTCAGTGCTGAACTCCTCCACTCAGGGAGCCCCTTGTAGCATCTCCAGCGAATGCATTATCATGCTGCAGTTGTCAATGTGTTTATTTTTATTCCGGTACTGCTCCACGCTCCGCACCCCGGGGAAACCTGGGAAAACCATTTGTAGCGTTGGCGACTTGAGTGCCACCTTGAGCGCTCTTAATTAGGCGGCGTGAGTGACTGTGAGATAAGAACGTGTGTCTTTTCCTCTCTTTGCCCGTTATTTTCTAACCTTTCATGCCACTAATAAGACGGCTCAGAAAAAAACTATTTTGGACTGTGCAGTTTTTTGTGTGTTTTTTTATGTGTGTGTGTGTGTATAATTAGTTTACTTTAAAAGGTATTCATAATTTAATGTCTCTCCTGAGGTCACTTTGGTTCAGCCTGGTCTTCGTGCTGCAGCGGAATATGAAATATTTAGGCTGCAATAACCAAGAAACTGTCTCTGATTGCATGTAATTTTAAAAGTCATCCATCATACTCATATCACTGAGGAGTGAATGATACAGTGAATATATGTATATATATTTTTTAATGTCATACGCTCTGCATTCAACTCATGAAGCATCATGTGGAAAGATGAATTTTAATTGAAAACTGTTAATCAAATGTGATATTCATGAGTGGAAGTGATGCATAACCGGGCCAGGTAAATCTTTATGTGTTACCTGTGATTTGTATTCTCAGCATAGTGTTGAGAACGAAACGGATATCCTTTCATTCAGCTCCAATGTTCAGCTCTGATTGAGACTTTCCTCAGTTCAGCAGTTTGCTGCAAAATCTGTCCTCTTCCACTCGGTACAAAAAGAGTCTATGCAAGCACCAACACACAAGGAGAATAGCTGGGCAGCCCGTTACTTACGACTGACTTATCAGATCATGATAATATTTCTATGGCGTTCCCCAGACTTTAATATGCTCAGGGCCAGAACCAGCTGAGCTGGTGATGGCGCACTGGACGGCAGTTGTGACTCAGAATTGTCAGTTCGCTTCGAAACAATTGTTTTAGAGATTTTGGTTTTTATTCAAACCAAAACTGTTTTCTGTTCCTTTCTTTTTTCTCTTGTAATGACTTAATACTTTTCGGCACAATTTTCTTAAAGGGTCCATATCATTCAGCTTTTCAACACTTTCACTTGGCCTCGTTCATCCAAAAACATTGAATTCGAAGTTTATCGCCCCAAATCCAGTTTTTCCTTTGATTCTCCTCCATTTGAATGTTGGATCATACGAGCTGCATTCAGAATCTGCTGTGTCTGTGTGAGCTGGACTGGCTCCGCCCACACATGCCCATCTTGGGAAGAGGAGGAAGTAGTTCCTCTCGTGGCGCCATGTGCCAGGGCAGAGCTGCCTAATTGTGGGAGGAGTCAAAGGGGAGGGTTTGATTTCTGATTGGCTGGTTCGAGCAACACACTTTTTAAAACCTGGAACAAGCTCGGGAGAAAGAGCACACACTTTCTTCACTTCTGCGGCTTCGTTCCAGGTATGAAGACGATTATTACCATTGGAAAACTATTCAAAAGTGAATTTAGCATAATATGACCCCTTTAAAACCTTCATCAGAACCAAACAATGAAGCCAGATCTTTACAAAAGTAATAGTAAGTGTTTCGTTTTAAAAACCGTTGTGCTGAGAAGAAAACCTGCGACCTCTTTCATTGAAAGTAGTACAAAGATAAAGTCCCTGCACTGTGAGAACGAGTAATGAGCAGGAGACAGAACAATTAGGAAACATCAGGAAATATCATTAAACAACAATTATGTGAGATGTACGGGCTCAATTTCCACTCAAGCAAATGTTTGGTCACATTACGTCAATAAAGCTAATCTGCTCTACGAAGACCTCGTCCTGATGAAGGCTGGACTGAGGTGCTGGAGACTCATTCCTTGCACTTTCTATCTCACAGACTCTTAATGGCGAACGGTGTGGGGCAGCCACGAGACATCTGCCTGTCTGTCTGAGACGAGGAAAAAGAAATTGCTGTGAATGTTTTGAATGGATTGAAGCATATTTGTCTCGGCCCCGTGAGGACAGTGCGAAACCCTGCAAATGTTTACTATAGTGCAGATTGTCCCTTAATTGCAAGCTTGATTGTTTAATGCCTCACTCCTTTTGGCACAAGCGTTGACATTTCCCTCGGCCATAATTCTCTCCTGATTGCAAAGCATTGTGGCAATTACTCCGGCGTGAGTGCAGACCATTTGCATTATTCATGTAGTAGAGTTCTCTTTGCCAGTTTGGACAGGTGCTTTATGTAAGAAACCATATTAGTGACATTTAGCATGTATGTATGATCATAGTTGCTGTGCTGTGTACTTTAAAAGCAAATAAAGAAAAAAATTAGGATTATTATTATTATTGAACCAGAAGTTCAGGTTTTGTAACTTAATGTCATGATAAGTTAGTTTTATTTTCAGATTGGAGAGCTCAATGCTGTATTTCTGTTAAATATAATACACCAAACAATTGCAACACTTTTGTTTTGTTTGCCACTTTTCACGAGCTGAAAGATCTAAGACTTTTTCTTTGTGCACAAAAGCTCTCTTTGTCTCAAATACTCTTCACAACTTTGTCTGAGTTTACACGTACACCGTTATTTACAAAAACAGTGGTGTTTCTCTGCAGTCGGGCCTTGTATTTACACGTAAATGCAGATATGAGTCACCACAAAGATGATTGCCACAGTGGAGATTGAGAAAAAGTCTGTTTGCATCAAAAGGGGGGAGACGGAGATTTACATCAAAATATGCGATGAAAGTCTCATTGTGTTCATCTGTCTGCGAGCGGTGTTTACATTTTGAAGGCTGTGATAAAAAATGTTGTTCTTGTGCTTTGTTTATTTTATATTCTTACGTCATATTTCGGAGGAGCTCCGCTTGTGTGTCAGTTCAAACAAACGAACTGTTTCGTGTTTTTTCCAAGACTCTGATTGGCTAGCGGAGCTTTATGCTTCTCGTTACACCGCCCCCTACAGGTCCGATTTTTCAAAAACCAAGGTACGCCTAAGCATGGCCAAATTGTGTGTTAATTAGCACTTCTCCTCTGCTGAGATGATCCATCCACCTCACAGGTGTGGCTTATCAAGACAGCAGGATTACTGCACAGGTGTGTCTTACAGGCTCGCCACAATAAAAGGAAGGACATGTAAAAATGTGCAGTTTCATCACCCAGCACAATGCCATAGATGTTACAAGCTTTCACTGATAAAAAAATATTCTACTAGATCTACTTATAAAAGGCCACTTTTTGCATGATGTATTGATTAGCAATATTTGTTTGAAATACTTCCTTTTTTTTTTTACATGAAAAATATAATTGACGAAAAGTGAACTTAATGTTTTTCCTGTCTTATGACATTTATTTAACCAGCAAAATAAAACCCATTGAGATCAAGATTTCTTTTACAAGGGTGACCTCACCAAGAGGTCTGCAGCACACATCACATCATCAGATTACAGTGAAAACTTAAAACTGATGTGACAGAATACAATAGTTAAAGTGAGTCAGTGCAGATTTCCAAAAACAAAATTTAAAAGATCAAATGCAGATTTGAAGGCAAATCACAATAAAGTCCAATAACAATTTTGAGGCGTATTCATTAACAATAAAATTTTTTTAAAACACAAACACTTATTTATCAATCCTCACTCTTTGAAGAGTAATAAAGAATCGGGTTGACTAAAGGATACCAGTTCGGACATTTTAGAGGTGTTGCTTGTGACTTGAATGGTCATTTCTCGACCATAAGCCGTCTCCAAAGACGTTCCAGAGAATTTGGCGGTACATCCAACCGGCCTCAGACCGTGTGTGACCACAGCTGCCCAGGACCTCCACATCCAGCGTCTCCGCCTCCAAGCTGGTCTGAGACCAGCCACCTGGACGACAATCGTTTTGCATGACCGTGTGTGTGAGCAGTTTGCTGATGTCAGCGTTGTGGATGGAGTGGTCCATGGTGGCGGTGGGGTTACGGTATGGGCAGGCGCATGTTATGGAGCATTTTAATGACAGCATTTTGAATACACAGAGATGATTGAGGAGATCTCGAGGGCTGTTCTGCCTTTCATCCACGACCATCACCTCATGTTGCAGCATGATAATGCACGGCTCCATGTTGGAATGATCTGGACACAATTCCTTTAAGCTGAAAACATCCCAGTTCTTGCATGGCCATCAGATCATGTAGGGATGCTCTGGATGGACATATATGACAGCATTTTGCAGTTTCTCCCAACATCCAGCAACTTGTCCCAGCCATTGACGAAAAGTAGAACAGTGGAGTAGAAAATACTTAAAATTCTGTTGCATCATGGCAGCATTACCGTAAAGCTAGATAAGTCTTTAAGATGTAATGAAAACAAGGGATTCAGTAATACATTAAATAAATGACTCAAATATGAAAATGAGCGAGGCAGCAGAGGTAGCTAAGAGTTGCCTCTCAGTCCCACAGTGCATTGACATGATTCCTGCTGGACCTGCTTCTTTGTGCCACCAGAGGACAATGCAGACGATGGTCAGCACTGTCCACGATAGCGTTTAATCTCACCCTTATGCCATCCTCCACACTTTCTCAGCACTGAGGCTGCTTTTCTAACAAGCTTCCCCAAGCGCTTACTGTTCTTTTCGGTGAGTCTTGAAATTAAATTAAGGAAATCCCAGTGAAACAAGCCACGTGTGGACAAATCGACCCTCGGTGTACAACAAAAGGATTGACCACATATTGTTCTATAGGATTGTTTGGAATAAGTGAAAGTCAAGCAATTTTGTCATTTCAGTGTGAGGATGTGTTTTCTGTTTTTGGCAGAGTATAGGCTATTTATTTGCATGTATTATCTGTCTGCTGTGTTTTTTTTTTTTTTATAAACAAGACAAACATGTTATTCCATGGTGGCTTTGTGCTGCTGCCTCTTTGCTCTCTGCTTGTTATCGCTGGGTGCAAGCGTGTTTCCTCTGTCTTTCCTTTCAGTGTCGCGTCAGGTGGATTATAGACTCCAGCGGTCCCACAGGTCCAAATGTGAACATCTGCTTTAGTCCTGACTGACGACGTATCAGGGCTGCATACCTGCTCTCCGTTTAACTTGCGCAAGGCTTACGCTTCAGGCCTCCATCAGCCTGAACAAAAGCAAGAATCTGGACAGAATACATCAATGCAATGCCATTCCATTGTTTGTTCATAATGCATCATTACAGTGCTTGAGCAAATACCACATTAGTCACTCTGTTGGCGATCTTATAACATTAGGATTTGACCGTGGCATCAGTGCAGTTCTCTCACAAATGTGCTCGTGGCGCTCATCCCACCATGGTGCAGCCTGATTTCCCAACACATTTATCTAGAAGTCATCATCCGTCACAGAGTTGTGCGCCCGACTAATTTAATTTCATAAGCTGTTGAGCATCCCGAGAGGAACCGTGGCGAGGGACGGGGACTGGATGACACACCCCTCAAATTCAAGCATGCACTGTATGTAAGAAGAAGATGCAATGGGATTATATGAGACATGGTTCAAAGGTTGATTGTCTTTGATTTATTCCACTGCATCAGTATTGAAAACTACGAAAAATCTCACTGTCCGATCATCTAACCTGAAAGTTGCTTGGATTGTGGATCCAATGCTTGATTGTGGCTTGATTGTTTTTTTTTTAAGTCCCTTGATATTTGTCGGAAAATGAACAACAGAATAATAATGGCATTAATCAAGTCAAAGGCAGTTTGCACAATGACATTTCCAAGAAAAACCGCTCTAAAAGGATTGTTTTTGTGAATATAAAATTCATGAATTTTAAGACGATCAAAATCCACTGAGAAATACTTTATTAATCCCTGAGTTAAACTCTTGAGACCGCTGTATGCGGCTGCCATGCGAGGCGGTCAAACCAGCCATTGGGAGCAAAATCGGGGCTCGTTTGTCTTGCTTAAGGAAAGTTGGACAAGTGGAATGGAAAGATGTGGAATTGAACCTGCAACCTCCTGATTGAGAGCGGACCACTGGACCAACTGGACCAGAGCCGCTACAGGATGACTGTACGATGATTCCGGTTCTGTTTCGTGCTCTAAGCATCTAATAATCATAGTCAGTGCATCTGATTGATGCTTTCAACTTGATATAAAATAAAACATACAATAACAGTGATCCTATATTTGTTAATATGCACTGTACATATTAATATATAGAAATTACATACTCTCAATTTAGAATTTATACTCCATGTGTCCAATTACAGTCACTTTTTTTTTTTTTTAAAGCTGTGGCAACCCATTTAAATCTGTGAAATGTGTATTTTGGTCAATTTGATCCTTTCCAGGATCCTTATAGTGCACATAGATTGCTTTTTGATTGTGTCTATTTTGTCTGGACTGGATATATTAACACAATTTAAATGATGGAATATTTATTTCCCTCCCAAGATCAATTACTGGCCATGAAAGAGTTAAGTTTAGTTTCGTATTTCTTGTTCACAAAGCTTTCACAAACAATTTCCAATGAATTCCACAGGGTTTTACCTCGGCCGTCTGCACCTCCCATCTCATTTTACTACAAATTGAAAACCAAACCGGCAGGAGACTCGCATCCCTTTTGAGATCCCTTCTCATCAAAGAGAAGTTTATCCACAAATTTGAACGTTACATCACTACCTTGTAATAGTTTTTTTTTTTTTCGTTTTTGTTTTTTTGGAGGGGGGGGTATTAACACTGCTCTTTGTTGGTAGCTTGAGGTGGTGGGATTATTCAATATTTATGATCGGAGGGCTGCTTGAAGAACTGCTTTCATGTGAGGCGAGAAGAAGTGGACATTCTTAATCCTTACTGTGGGCTGAGTGGGGACTTTTAGCCGCTGTGTCTCAGGTGGCAGCGCAAGTTTGGCTTTGAGGGGCCGTCAACACGAGATATTTGGTGAGTCGCAGCGCCCCTAAAGGCCTGGCATATGTACTACATTCCCTTAAGCCTCGTGTTGAGTTCATAGTGACGTGTGGATGAAATTTCTTTTTGAGAACGCCGGGGAAAACGAAGATCGTTTTGGCTCGTGTGGACGGGGCCTCAGTTGCGAGGTGTTGGCTTTTGTCCATGTGATTAATTGGCTGCCTTCTCCACGGGTGTGTGAATGTGATTGATCGCACAGCATTGGGACAGTATAAGTGGTCATATGCACAATCCATTTACCGTTTGCTGCACTCTTTGTATGGTTTATAATGCATTTGCATTACCACGATATAGAATAGAAAATAACTGCTATCAATAAAGACAGAAATGTCAAAGTAAATAAGGTTTGAGCAAGGTTTAATTCATTTTTGACTACGTCAATGGCCAGAGTGAGCTTTTATCTCCGAACAGCGAACACGTCCGAGTGGGCTTCTTCTTTTTTTTTTTTTTTTTGGTCTTTGAGTGCAGTTATTTCCTCAAAGTGTCCTAAACCTAATTGTTTAGGACAGTGAGTGCAGCCATTCTGAACAGCTGAAAGTACTTGTGCCTTGAGAGGTGTTCTGGGTGAAGAGCTGCTGTGTAACATCTCAATTTCAGGGGAAAAAACTGCTCCAGTTTAGATGAAAGAAGAAAAAAAAAAACCCATTAAATAAGCATATCCAAGCTTTAGCAAATCTGCCCTTTATTTATTTTCTGCTGCTGCTCATCCTGCTCCTTCATTATTATGATGCAAACATCAGATAAGCGCATCCTTCGCTTTTCTGACAGGTGGGGTTTCTCCTGATTGCCTTGTTAAAAGACATGGAAATTCTGGATGTGAAACTTATGCAAAAAGGACTTTTCCCCCCGGAGGGGAAAGCTTGTATAATATAGTAAACACACTTTAATGAAAGATGGACAGATGTGCTGTCTCTGACTTTTCCCTACAAGGTGCACGCATGCACACACACACACACACACACACACACACACACACACACACACACACACACACACACACACACTGCATGTCAGCCCATTAAATCTTACTTTTTTGCCGTGCATTTTCATGAACGTTATGTCATCACTCTCATCCCGGCTTCCCACTGGTTGACCTTAATGAACCCAGCTGGTGTGTGCGGAGACACACATCTGCCTCTCTGTCCTCCTCCCCGGCTCTTCATCATCACTGCACAAACTACAATACAATACAATACAATCTAAAACCTGCGTGTCGCGAGTTGGCCGCCGTATTGACCCAGCTGCAGATCAGTGGCAGCTGGATGAGGACGGGGCGGAGGCGGGGGGGTGACCGAAAGAAAAGTGGACCTGTGTGTGCTTCCAGAGAGAAGACGAGGCTGTCAGATGAAGGCGCCGCCAGAGATCAGAGCGCAGCACAGAGGGAAATGAGCAGCGGGAATTTTGATGCGCTTTCTTCTTGTTTGTAGTGTCGGAGGCTCGCTGTCAGGAGTTGCACTGGAGTGTCCGTCAAGCCCGATGTGAGGAAAAGCACAAGGGTCTCTTCTTTCTATCTTTCGTTTTATTTTGGCGGGGAGGCTTTCAGCTACAGGTGCACTCGAGTGCTCTCTTGCACACTGGGACGGATCAGAGGTGGATTCCCCGCCGGTGTCTTGACTTTCTGGCAAGGAAATGGATGGAATCTGCTCCTTGTTTTTTGCGCCCACTTCTCTGTCTCCTCACAGACTGCAGTCAAGCTTTATTTACAGTTCCGCCGAAAAGTCTGCTGCCTTAACCGTAGCAACCCTCCTGGCGCGCAACATATACCACATTGGTGGCACGTTGGCTGTCCCACAGAAATGCAGGCTCTCGCAGTATGGTAAGTTGTGTTTATCGAGTGTGTGTCAATTAAAGCAACGTGTGTGTCTTACAAGTTTGAGTCAACATTTTCTTTACTGACTCTTTGACTTTGCCTACATACAATTGTCTTGTGTTCACGTTTACGCTTCTTCACAGGCTGTTCTTTTTTCGTATGTGGACAAACACATAGTATGTATATAAGGTGTTGTGCGCTGCTGCTATTCATAGCACAGGAATAGAGCAGCAGCTTATGTTTATGTATCAGAAAATCCCCAGGACGATCGGACCGCTCACTTTCTGCTGCCGTAACTTTGAACCTGCTGAAGGCTCGTCTTAATGAGCAGTGCTCATTATGCGCATTATATGCAGTGATTTTAACCGCTTTGTGCACGTTGCTATTTGTGTAGTTTATCTCTGATTCCGTGCAAATGTCATTCCGTTTGCCCCATGGACGGGCGGTCAACCACAGCTGATTTGCATCCAAAAGATAAAACCTTCAGGTGATCAGAGCTCACAAACAAAACAGATCATTAAGACAATAAACAAACAAAAAAAAAAGCAAAAATGCAATCTCTAAACTGATTTTTTTGTTTTTGTTTTAATGTTTGATTTAATTGTCGTGTGTTGTGTTTCATGAATGGTCAAACTGGCGGGGACTGTCAGGTTGTGGCACCTCGTGTCACATGAATAGTGCATGAAGAACCAGGCAGATGCTGGTGAATATGAATTTTTGTAGTTATGAATAACTTACGATAAATCGCTGGGGTCTTGTCCATCCCAGTCATCACCTTCAGGCCAAATCTTCAGAATATCAAATATTTGCCCAGATGTGTATTGGACTGAGGGGAAGGCTGCGTGTGGCGTCACATTGAGATTAAACATGACAGTTTGGATTAAACTTGATGAATCAAACCTGCTTGATGAGGCAGGTTTGACTTGTTGATAATAGTTTGTCAGATGCGGGGAGCTTTGTGCTTGTCTCACCGTGAGGATCAGAGGAAACGGCTTTGTTCATCAGGTTATCAAAAAGGCGTCTTCATCACCCACCCCATTAAAATATGTTTGAATTTTCTCGGCCTCTTTGGCAAGGCAAAGCTTTGATCTGCGCCTCTGTCTGCACCGACCGAGCGGATGAGTTCTTGTTTTTCTTATATATATATTTATTTATTTATTTTACACTAGTTCAGTTTCAATTTCCTACATAAAACAACAAAGGTAAATTTGGAGAGTCGTACGTTGTTAAATGATACACAACTAACTAACAAATCACAGTTTTCACGCCTGGGTGGATCTGCCATGTTTGGCTGTCATTTTAAATCCCTTCTCGTCAGTGCGAGGACGCACAAAGCCGCGGGCGCCAAAGCCAAAAAGGCTGCCATCTGGGATAACGTGCACGTTAATGCCAGCTGTGGTTCAAAAGACACCGGCTTCCATTTCCCCGATATGTCTGCTGGGTACATCCACAAATTGCAAATTTGCACTGGATGGTAGATTTTTTTATGTGCTTCATGCTCGCGTCGTCTGAGTGCTTGAAGGGAAGAGATAAATGTCAAGGTGTTGAAGGTTGATGACCGTTGAGAGTTTCGTACATTGGTTGTCATTTTGTGGTTACGAGCCGGCGCTTCCCTCCTGAGCAGATATGAACTCTTTCTCTCCGCCGCTCCTCACGTGTGTGCATCCAGTCCGATGAGGTTTAAAGTTTCTCTTCATCATGCCGATGATGAAGAGGGGGGAAAGGTTGAAAATGGCGGGGATGGAAGGGAAGGCGGTGAAAATGAATCAGAAATGTGGAAGAAAACAGGTTTGTTTTAGATTTTGTTTCAACGAAAACGGTTAATGAATTTAAACATGTCGGTTCTCTCTTTCTGCACAGCTGAGTTGTATTGATTAAAATAAACAAATAAATAAATAAAGTCCCTTCTGGGTTTCTTTTCCAACCTATTTTTTATTTATTTTTTGTTGCTGAAAAACACTTTTAGATGTTTGTACACTGCGGGAATAGCAGCTCGATGGATCATACACTTTCCTGTTATGGTGAAGAGCATTTATTCGCTCTGGGCCTGATTTATAATGTTCTATATCTAAAGGCTGGAGGGATGTTTCTGAAAGTTTCTCTCGCCTGACTCATTGATTTCACAGCTTGAAACGGTGGAAAATGTCAATTCACAGGCGCGGAGGCTGCGCATGCGATCGGTGCTTCAGAAAACCCACATGTGGCAGTGTCCTGCGCGCCACTGCTAATGAAGTGCCAGATTTCAGACATAAATAATGCAACACGCCCTATTTTATTTCATGATTAATTCTTTTCCCCGACATTGTCGTGTCTTCAGTGTCTTATTATTTTGCACAGCTCAAAAGGAGCTCTTCCAACACTTTAAAGTGATGGCTCATGCATTATGAGCAGAGTTTATGTTAATTCATACAATGTGATAAATTCTCAAATATCTCATATGAGCGATGCATTCAAGGGAAATCTACATATGAAGTAGATTTCAAGACAGATGAATGATTAATTTTATTGACTTACATCACACTGACTTAGGGTTCAATAAGGCCATTGGTTTGGGACATTTTTGTGACACTGAAGTTGATTATGTTTTGTGAATGGTGGTTCAAATCAAAAATTCAACTTGAATATTAAATGGATGCATAAAGATGCATCTGTGGGGTAAAAAGCTCCATTAACCCTCTAAAGCATGAACGTATTGATGTGTTGTATTTTTTTTAATCGAGCACTGCTTTGAATTGTAATACCAAGACTGCTTTTATTTTTCCACGAGACTTATGCACTTTGATTCGCTGATCTGTCATATCAGATGTCCACGTCGATAATCTGCTGTACTTTGTATGAATTCCAAGCGATGAGACCGTGGCGTTTTGTAAGAGGCGACCTTTGCAGTCCATTAATCTGGGACGAAACCTAATCTTGACTGATATACGCCACTTTAAAGTAGTAGTAGTAAAGTAGAGTAGTTTTCCCGCCATTACCAATGAAAGGCTGGGATTGACTAAAAATAGCTTTTAGCTCCAATTTCTTTTACTTCTCCAACACTGCAATGTGTTAGGAGATCGTAAGTGTGTGTGTGTGTGTGTGTGTGTGTGTATACGTGCACATATATTATAGTATAGTATTTTGCATTTTAACAATGAGAGGAAGTACAGTTTAAAGGTTTTTGCTGCTGTGTTTAGACATGGCTGCATCTTATCTTTTGTCGTTGATTAAACCAGAATGTTGTATATCCTGAGTGGACGCTTTTGAGATAATCCAGCTAATTCATGATGGACACAACTCTTTTTCATTCAATAGAGAGCTATCACAATAGGTGGATATCAGAATATCAAAATATACATATTCTTTTTACCCCTAAATAAACTGTAAATAAACACTGATATTGCACATTAAATCCTTTTGCTTCGTGTTGTTTAAGCACATTTTTTTTTTTTTTTCATTTTTTTCATTTTATTTATTCTTTTTTCAAGGTAATGCAACCTAAAATAAAGCAACAATCCAACAAAAAACAAACAAACAATACATTCCATGAAAAGAAGAACAGGAGTTGGATGAAGAAAAAAAATCTTATAAACTCCAACCCCATTTTTGGAAGAAAAACGTACAAACTAGATGGCCTAACCGATGTAAAAAACAGCAACAACAAAAAAACAACAATTACATATACACATACATACACATACACACATACACACACACACACACATTTACACACATATACACACACATACACACACACACACACAATACACACACACACATACACACACACACGCAAAAAACCAGATGTAATCAACTTTCGATTTTAACTTTTTATTTTTTTATTTTTATCATTATTATTACTATTATTATTAATGATTGTTTGCTAAAACAACAGTGATGCAATGGTGACAACAGTGGCAATGGAAACAACGACAAGGCCACCAGACCACACAACGAACACCCACACACGCACACAGGCAGGCATGCACGGGCACACACAGGCACACACACAGCACACACACAAAAAGAAGAAGAGGATGTATGGATGTATATGTGATGAGCCCTATGCTGTGTATTGCATTAAAAAACAAGGTTTGAGTGGGCATCTGTCGAAAGATGTTCACCCTCTCACAGCTGCCCAGCACCTGCTTGTCCTACATTTGTGATTGACTGTGTGATGCCCTAAAATAGGTGGTGTATTTAAAAAAGAGACAGGAGTTAGCAGAAGTCCAGAGGTGCTACGCCCCAGACATTCCCCCACTCCTGCTTACCCTATACTGAGGAGGATGTGTATGTTCGTGATGAGCCCTATGCTGTATTGTGTGTTAAAAAAGCGAGGTTTGTGTGGGCAGATGTTGACAGATGTATGACCTCCCACAGCTGCCCAGCACCTGCTTACCCTGCACTAAAGAATCTTTAATGATTTTATTATTATTGTTTTTTTTCCTCTTTATTACTTTTTTTTTTTTTTTTAAATATACTTTTGTTTCATATACTGTAAGCATACCCGTATGCACCCATACACACACACCCATACGCATGCATAGGTACACGCCACACAACCAGACAGTCCCGCCACCGCCCCCATCACCACCGCCGCACCACCACATCACCACCGTCATCATCATCATTATTGTTGTAAATTTTAACGTTTTTCACATTCGTCTCTGTACAAGTTAAGTGTCCTCTGTTTATACTTATATTTAAATAGAAGAATATTTGAACAACATTTTAGATCATTTTCTAGAGAGTTCCACTGTATCACACCAGATACTGAAACACACATTTGTTTAAGGGTTTTTCCTGCGAAAGGTTGTTTAAAGTCATTATTTCTTCTGCTTGTCTCACTGTTTACTGTAAAAAGCGCTTGCAGTCCATGCGGTAACAGGCAGTGTTTTGCCTTGTGAACAACTAATAAAGTTTGTAAAGAAACCAAGTCCTTCAATTTGAGTAGTCCTGACCTCAGAAACAGTTCTGTAGTATGTTCCCTTGGAGCAACTCCATTAATTATTCTTATAGCCCTTTTTTGTAAAATAAATAAGGGCATTAAATTTGTAACATAACAATTTCCCCATACCTCCAAACCATACATTAAGTATGGCAAAATAAAGGAGCAATATAGGATTCTCATTGCCTTATAATTCAACATAAACTTTACTTTACTCAAAACTGCAATGTTTTTACAAATTTTATTTCTTACGTAAGCTATGTGTGACTTCCACTTAAATTTATCATCAATGATAAATTGAGGACTTTATTAGGAATAAAGTTTGATTTTGAAATAAAACTTTATTCCTAATAAAGAGTTCACCACATGCAATTACAATACAATGAAATTGATGTTTGGCTCAGACATTGTTGTGGATATGTATGGATATGTGTTTATTACTGTTGTGGGGAAATACATCTCTCCAGATACATCATAGAGACTTTTGAAGATAAATATTGGCTCCTCATAAGAAAAGTCCTAATTTTTAGATGAGTACATGTTTTAAAATTAGTTTGAGGTGAGGTTTAGGTTAAGGTTATATTAAAGGTTAGTGAAATGCTAGTTACAGTTAAGTTTGCTGAAAACGAGTGTAAATGACTGCATACGTCCCTGTGAAAGGCATGAAAATTGATGTGTGTGTGTGGAAGAACCTTGTCGGGTCAAACATCTCAGAGCTGACCGACCGTTTGAGGAACGAAATGTTTTGTGGGGATTTAAAATTTGAAGTTGAGGTTTGAGGTCTAAAGATACGATAAACTACGAAATGTAAATTGCAAACTGTATTGTACCTTTTATATTACTCTAATACACTTTATACGCTTAAGAACAACAATAATAAAAACCCAACCAGTCGTGCACTCCTTCCTGTTGTATTCATGGAGTACACATTATACATTATGCACAACCACACATGCAGAGTCTTGCTTGTTGACAGTATCAGGGTAAGTGGTTGGGGAATGTGTTGCGTAAAGGGAGAGTGGTCAAAAGGCTAGAGACGTGGGCCTGAGTTCATCGGTTCACAGGCAAGGCAAATGTATTTATAGAGCACCATTCAGACACGAGGCCATTCACAGTGCTGTACAAACAAATGCAGGAAGGAAATGCATTAAAGCAAAGACGTAAATTAAATGGATGAGAAGCAGCATAATAAAGGAGGATGACATGACAGGTTATCAGTGTGGGTTCTGGGGAGTAACTGGCCAACAGGTGCAGTTCGAGTTAACTACGATGGGATGGGTTCAAGGAAGAGGAAACCTGAAGTCATTAGAGCTGAAGCAACAAAGCTGTTAAACTGACAGGGTGGCTCAGTTTTTGCATCATATCAGTGTCAGAAAGTGCTGTGGTGCATCTTTCTCCATGGTGCTTACCAAATGTGTAATCAGCCAAATGATGGCAAACAATTGCTGTTGTCACTTGTGGGGGAATGTCTTGGTTTTTTTTTCAAATATGGAAATAACAGGATTTTGAAGAGCCACCAAGAGGAATAATAAAAAATGACACATTCCTCATGACAGTTTTAACTTTAGATTTTTAATTTTTGTAGTTCATTGTCCTTATGGACAAACTGGAGTATAATTTTTTTTTAATATGCAACCTGTGGCCCTGGAACCACATGGGGCTCTTTTTCTTCTTCAGGCTGCCTGAATCGTTCACAAAATTATACATAAATTAACATTTTATCTAGTTTTCTTAGTTTTTTCTTTAAAAACAATTTTATGCACACAAAAGATCATTTAACTTGTGGCTCAAAAGGGCTTTGAAAAAACATGAACATTTCCTAAAACAACAAGTAATGTGGAACAATAACTGCCTCAAGAGCCGAAAATGACCATTATTTCTAGAAGAAAAGAAGCTTAATAATGGGGGGGGGGGGCAACATTTTACCGATTTGGCTATTTTGAGCAAACCTGTCAAACCCGTCTAAATAAAATGCTGAAAAATAATGTTGAAGCCTCTAAAATCCCCCCCAAAAACGGGTGAAATGTAGTAATGAAATATTTACCATCCGCAACTACAACTCCATGAATGCAACACAGGACTAGGTTTTATGTACATATATCGAAACTATATATATGGAACTTTAAGATCTGCGATAGAATAATTTGAAGTGTTTTTCGGCACCAGATGAATTTGATCTGGTGGAAAATGACAAAAACGGCTGGTTTTGGTCATGAAGGTTGCAGACCCCTGGACTAGACGCTACTGTAAGTGAATACTCGAAAACATTTTGGGGACAAACTTCACCCCAAATCAAACTTAAAATCTGCCTGAATCAGATCCATGAAGCTTATTATTCCTCATAGAAAACCCTGTTTCATTCCTGTGATGGACCTTGTCTTTTGCCTGCTGTTGGCTGGGAACAGCTCCAGCACTTTAATAACATGGACATGCAAGATGAATAACGTTTGTGGGAAAAGAGAGTCTTATGGCCATGCTTAACTTCTTTATCTGTGTATTTTGTGTTTTGCTTTTAAGCTCTTTATTTGCTATGATATACAGGGCATATGCTTCTACTGGCTTATGTTAATATAAACCTTACAATGCACAAATAAAAGCCACACATACACTTATCCTTGCGCTCACAGAGATGGAGACATGCGTGCATCCATTTCACTAATGAGGAGGGAAATCTCCCATCTCTCTGCCGTCGTTGCTGTCTGTATCTCTGCCACCAGTTGTCACGCAAAGTAAAGAGTCTCCAGTTTCGTCTTTCATCCTTTCCAGATGAAGTCACTTCCATCAAATCAGTCCCTCTCTTCTCGTGTTCACAACACTATCATTATTTTTTCCCTCCCCCTTTACTTCTGTTCATTCAAAGTGTTTTAACTGGAGCCTTTCCTATAGAAAGCAGCCAGAATTTGCTCCCCCCCGCGCAAGTGTATATATACATATATGTCAGTACACATTGACATACTGTGGCGTAACAATGTGCTGCAGGGACAGGCGGTTAACTGCCACCAGCCTTTGCTCTGAGCAAAAAGCTCAGGTTTGCAATCAGTCTGTGGGTGGGCTCTTTTGAGGCTGATGGGCAGAGACAGTTTTAAATGCCACCGTATTTAAAACAGCCAGCAGTTGAAACACTTCTTCTACAAAAGCGGTAATTTCACTCAGATTGACTCCACTCCAGTTCCAATGTAAAACAAAACGAGACAAAAGGATAGAAGTTTGTACGACTGTGTACCTGCCTGTCTTCTTGACTGCATTTTGTCTTCCGGGTACGGTACTCTGGTTTCAGCCACACTTTTGACCAAAGCGTACTTTCGGGGTTAATTAGTGACTCTGAATCAACTGTAGGTGTGAATGTGAGTGCATGTGGTTGTGGCCAGAAACGACTCATTTTCATACGGACCAACAAGAATAGCAGCATCATAAAGTTTCAATGCAAGATTCTTTTGGACAGCGCCAAAGTTTTCCCTTTGTTGTTGTGTATTATGTACAACTTTAGAAAACCCCAAACATGTTCAAAAATGAAAAAAAAAAAAGAATTAGTTTTATCTAAAAATAAAATAAAAGCCACTTTCATTAATGATACCAGATGTAAAATATGTGAAATGATGCCCTCTGATTGAGGCATTTTACTAATTCCTTGTGCCCTGGCTTCGCCCAGAGCCAGCCGGAACGCTCTCCAGCACTTTGCGACTCCAGTTTGGATAAATCACGATTGAAGATTGATGGACTGGACGCGTACAGGTTAAATTATCTGCAGTATGCAGACACCCTGCAGGCCCCGAGGAAGACTCTCCCTCTGTGGGGTGTCTCTTTCTCTTCCTTCTCTGAGTCGCTCTCAGGATGGGGTCGGTGGGCAGCAGAAAGACGGCCCTGTCCGCTCACACAGTGACATCTCTGTTGCTGTTTGGACTCAGACCCACATCCTCTGCTGACTGAGCAACTCTTTACCTTCCCTCTTCCTGAGAGGCTGCAAATGAAGCCGTACACCTGTTTCTCTTGTGCTATGACATTGTGCCCCGCTGACCCGGGTGTTTTTTGTGCATGTGTTTCTCCGTCCGCAGTGGAGCGATGCATGAGTGTAATGCAGTCCGGGACGCAGATGGTGAAGCTGAAGGCCGGATCCAAAGGGCTGGTGAGGCTCTTCTACCTGGATGAGCATCGCTCCTGCATCCGCTGGAAGCCCTCACGCAAGAGCGAGAAGGCCAAGAGTGAGTACGGATGCTCGCACGCGAACACGAACTCGAACATCTGGACATACACCGAGCCAAAAAGAAGTCAATCACACGTCGTCCTCATTTTGCCCCCCCGGATATCTCAGTCTTGCGGAGACTTATTAGCTCCGGTCTCTCCTTTGCATGTTTTTAATCCATTTAATTCTCATTGCTTGGTAGTTGCAGTGTTCTAGATTGGCTCAAATGGGCAAATTATACTTAATTAGTAGAGGGGGAGGGTCTGTTGTCCCGGCACTGGGTTAGAGGGTGCCCAGAGAAGCTAAGATATCTCATACTGGGTGCCAGCAAAGCTGTCAGCTGTTTAATAATTATTCAAATATTTATTCTGACTCAATAGATCATCTCATGGTGCAAGCTTGTTTGTAAAGTAAAGCCGGTGCAGGTTGGAGTTTGGTCGATTTTCCCATCATCAAATACTTTTTCAGATTACAACACAACTGTTTGACCTCAATCTGCTGATTATAGGGTTTTCAGTTAATGAAAACAACATTTAATGCACATTTAAGGGATAATTCTGTACCTGTGCTCAAGGCTGACCTGATTTACACCATCCACCAACACAAAAACAACAATTTTCAAATATTGTGAACCATATAAGGAATTTCCCTCGGGGATTACTGATGTATTTCTATTCTATTGTATTCTATTCTATAGTGTGCGATTTATATTTTGTGTCTTTGTTATACCTGTAAACCTTCAGTGGATTCGGCTTTAACATTGTTGTCACTGTTTCAAAACACTGAGCAGTCGATTGCATCATTTAGGCTTTTTATTTTGAATATAAAAACAACATGAATTATAGATTTTAAGGTTAATGTTTTGCTGACCGTTAAGTCCTTTGTAAAATGTGTGTGTCCATTAGAGGCCACTGCTACAGAGAAACGATGGATCAATATAAGCTGCTTGAACCAATGACAGTCGTTTTTGAGAAGGCAAACTTGATGTTTGATTCAATAATAAGACCAAAAACCAATAACAAACAAATAAACAAAAAACATTTTCCCGCTAAGGTCTTGATTTTGGTCCAATGAGAGAAAGGTTGACAGTAATGGTTTTGTAAATATATAAATATGCAAGATGTCTAAATTAGAATCAAACACAGGTTGAACAGGTTCAGAATGTTGTTGTAAAGGTTTACTATAATCCAGTTTGACGTGTATCCAAGTATATTACGGCAATAACTGAATACTCGATGTTTCAAATCTCATGTGAAAGACTGTTTTTAACCGAGAAGTCAAAATAACTTCAATCCAGTTCACTTGCCTTGCTATCATTTAATAATCTGCTCTCATAAGTGTCTGATGATTCAGTTTTATTTTTGCTTGTGCTCTTTTTCCATAGCTCAGAGGTTAACTGTCCCAGAGTATATAAGCAGGATCTTTATAACCGTAAAGTCGACGTATTCCTTTATCTTACATCATTTTAAAATACTGTTTATGTTTTTATTGCTGAATTTATCATGATTAAACACACGCTGCTATTTTTCTCTTTGTGTTGTGTCAACAATCGTGTTGTTCCTGGAACTGGGAGAAGTTTTTGTTTTTCATTTTTATTTTTAAATATGAGTTCAGCACTCTGTTCTGGCTCTGAAGGGATTAACATTATATATTTCATGCCCCCTCAAATCTCTGTTGTTATTTTCCGGTTTTAAGTACCTTCCCACAGGCGCATACATCTGTTTATGGACCTGTCATTACATGTGTATGAGGAACGCTGTGTTTGGCTGTCTGTGTGTGTGTGTGTGTGTGTGTGTGTGTGTGTGTGTGTGTGTGTTTCTTCATGCGTGTGTGTGGACTGTGAGCATTAGATAAGCCTCTTAGATCCTCTTCATTGACATGAGCGAGAGAAACACACAACAGCTGCCCAGTTCTTTCTCTGAATCTGTGTGTGTGTGTGTGTGTGTGTGTGTGTGTGTGTGTGTGTGTGTGTGCGTGCGTGCGTGCGTGCGTGCGTGCGTGCGTGCGTGCGTGCTGTCTGTCATGGCAGGATCAAAACAAGGCTGCCGTATTGTTAGTTTCAATCATGACAGTATTGCAGGGATCAGATTATGTAAGGGGATGTGAGGACTGACTGTAATGGGGCAAGAATAGATTACAACCAAATATTTTCGGGATCCTAATACGCCAATTAATGCCAATAGAAATAATCACGTTGCGAATGCTTTAATGGACCAATTAATTAAACGCATTTTTGGGGTTATTTTTTTGGTTTAATGAAACAGAGCAGAGGAAACATCATTGCGAGGAACAAACGACACGATGCATCGGTGGCTCATTCATTAACTGTTTTAATTGAACAAGATGCGGTGAACCGCATATTCAAGTATCTCACAGAGAGTTGAAGTGACGCCGCATATGTGAGGATTGATAACGGCTCACGGCGCTCAGCGGGCTCTTTCTCTTCTCCAACAAAGACATGAAATCAAAGACGGCTGAGTTTAAACTCAAATCCCATTAGATCACACGTCCCCCTGAAGCCTGTGGGAGGAGCTTACCCTTAATGAAGGGAGAAAATATCTATCTATCTATCTATCTATCTATCTATCTATCTATCTATCTATCTATCTATCTATCTATCTATCTATCTATCTATCGATCTATCGATCTCATCACATGAGACTTAGTTATTAGTTCTTTTCATGATTTGTGCTTCTAGTAGTGTGGATGAAATATATCTGTTCCTCAAAGTGTTTAAAATGACTCATCCCTGAAAATGACCCATTTATTAATGGGTCATTTTCAATTTTTAAGAGCAGTGCTATACCCATTTGAATATTTATTACCCAATCAAAAGTACAAAATAGGCTTTTGTCAGTCATTTTATACATATTCATACAATCATATGCTTACTGTCAAAACAAACAGTGAATGTGTCTCTATTTTGAAAAAAAATCACTGAATGTCAAAGATGGTTTACTTATTTCTGCTTTTAGAAAAAAAAAAAAATATATATTTAATGTTTCCTGCAGGTTTTTTTTTTTTTAAGAGCAAGAGTCTGCCTTTTTTTCCCCATTTAATGATTATTAAGTGGGTTTTTTTTTGTTGTTTTTAAATGTTCCCCCTGTCATTGTGTCGCTCTTTCGCCTGAAAAACCTCTCAACTGCCCCTTGGTGTGAATGTGAGTGTGTGATTGTCTGTCACTGTGTGTTTGTCCTGGACTGGAGACCCGTCCGGCGTCCTCCCTGCCTTTGGCTGTAGTCAGCTGCTATTGATTTTATCTCCTGTTTTGTGGCGTTGGAGGCCGTGGGATTGGTTGAGCAAGCTATGGTGACAGTTATTTAATGTTTGTGTATTGTTGTTTGATTCCAGTGTCTCATATATAAGCCTTCCTATGGAAACGAGACGGGACATCTCGAAAGGCTTTCCTCTCAATAAAACGACGTACATGGTGGTTTAGTCATCCCAATGCGCATCACATCATCATCTTAATTGGGAGGCAGTGTTATCGTGCTACATTAATTATAAATGACTCCTCCAAGTCTATTTTTTACACTTTCTCTTATTAATTATCGCCCGTTTTCCTTCACTCCCTTGTCCCCATTCTGTCAGTCACCATTGATTCGCTGTACAAGGTGACGGAGGGCGGTCAGTCGGACATCTTCCACCGCCACGCAGACGGCGGCTTCGACCCGGCCTGCTGTTTCACGGTGTACCACGGGAACCACATGGAGTCCCTAGACCTGGTCATGTCCAACGCAGAGGAGGCCCGGACCTGGATTACTGGTCTCCGCTACCTGATGGCCGGGATCAGCGACGAGGACTCGCTGGCCAAGCGGCAGCGTACGCATGACCAATATCCTTTAAAACAACTTGAAGACTAAAAACACTTTCAAGACAGGACAAAACATTTTTCAAGGCTACTTTTATTCGTACCTGTGGGTAGACTTGTTTTACAGATTTCTGTGACGCTTTTGCCACGTCGTGGCAAATAAACACACAGTGAACCAGACAAGCGGATATATGAAACAAGACAGACGAGACAATGTTCCGCTCGATAAAACGCAGATAAAACCTTACAGAGATAAAAAGCAGTCACGAATATAAACCAGGAAAAGAACAATTCACAATCATGAATAGAGCTAACAGGTATACGTATATTTCTTTGGGACATTTCACTGTATTTTTTTCACCAGAAGGTTTGAATTTGATTGGTAATTAAATATTTTCACACTTGTATACTCTGTGACACAACAAAGCAAAACTTTAAACTTTAAATTTAAAGGTTGTTATGGGTCTATTTTTACCGGTCTGGTCCACTCAAGGGGAAATTGTGTGTGGCCCCTCAATTAAATGAGGGTCAGTGTTGACCAAAGAGTCACGTGTTTGACTCCCCGCGCTCTAAACTTTCCTTAATGGGTTGCGAAACGTGGATGAAGCAGACGTTCGAGGAGGCCGACAAGAACGGAGACGGTCTTCTGAACATCGACGAGATCTACCAGCTTCTTCACAAGCTGAACGTCAATCTGCCTCGCAGGAAGGTCAAGCAGATGTTTCAGGTCAGAAGACGAACTTTGACCTTTACTTCGGACAGACGAAGCGTGTGCTTCGCTATTGGAAGACACCAAAACATAAAAGACACTGACTGGTATCATTGGGTGCCTGCGGGTTCATTCAGATTTAACGTCAAGGTCACTGAGATCTTACATTTATTCCTTTCCTTCAAATTTGTCAAAGAATATGCGCATGAAAGGATGACAAAACTCAAGGTCACAGAGATTTTATTTTTAGAAAATACCTGGATTATGGCACATTAGACTGAATTGCAAAGTAAGGTTATTAAACTTATCTTCTCACTGCACTTCTCCAAGAGACTAACTCAATGTGAAAAAACACCATGTTTTACATGGGAAATTATTCACTCTACACTTGATTTATTCATCACTAAGGTGATCCATTCCTTTCCACTGCAGTTCATGCTTAAGGAATTTTATTGTACCATTCTTCATTACATTTAAGATATCAAACACGTCTGGATATACATTTGTTCAAAATTCAGCCCCGAAAGGCAAAAATGTATGTTATTGTGGGGAAGCAATTTTAGTTTTCTGTTCAAGGCGTCACATTACTTCAGATCACTGACGTCCGCCGCTGCATTTTAGATTCTGAAGCTTGTGTGCGACTGAAATGAATGCGCAAGAAATACTTGGTTTGTGAGAGAGGAAAAGTCGAGGATGACTTAAATTTTTTAAAACAGCCGTCACACTGAGTAATATCACAAAGCCACAGACCATATCTGCTTGTTTCTGCCGGCTTTTCTAACGTGAGAGACGGCCGTGGATCAATAATGTGTTCAAAACGTCACTTAAACTTTTTCAGTCGTTCACAAACTATAGTCTGCTCCACTAATGGTGATTGGCAGTGAACGGCTGTCTTAATGGCAACGTGATGCTGATTAAAAACACTGTACTGATTTAAAGAAAAAACGGTACTGTTTGATAGTGGGGGTAGTACTATCAGGTATGTTTTGGACCAGCTGGAGTTTATGAAAAGACTTGAGACTAGTGTGGCGGTGCTGCTGGGTGACAGGGAGGGGTTTCTGTTTTGTCTGAGGAAGTTGAGGGAGAACCAGGATTTCATTTCCTGTCGACCAGGGGTCAGCAACCTTTGATGCTCAAAGAGCCATTTGGTCCAGTTTCCTACTGAACACAACACCCAAAGAGCCACACACATTTTATTTTGACAGTCCCCCATGCAGACCATGCCAGGACGACACTACACACAAAACCTTCTTCACTGAACTACATGAACGAAGCAACAAAAACACAACACAACCATTACCAACACTACAAACCTAACATAACCCCCAATAATTACATTTAAAACACGACAAACAGAAACTCCCATAATGCATTGCAGCTCTCAGCTCCTTTATCGCTACACATTATTAAAATGGAAGATACATGTGGGAGATCTGGTATTTTTAGAACCATGAGTGTGAGCGGTGTGGCTTTCAATGTCCTGTAGTTGTTGTGTAATTCACTATTATTTGCCGTCACTCTCAACAAGTCCGAAATTAACCTCCTGGAATTGTCGGCGCTCCACAGCGCAGCAGTTTTACTGTGAAAGGTACAGGAAGCTCCCGGCTTCAGATACCAGTTGAGCCGCTGTCATGACCTGCAGCCGCAATTCTACGTTCTTCATGCCATTATTGTTGCGTAATGACGTTACATCGCTGCGTCGTTCACGACCCGCCTACATTTTACCACTCTTTGTAGCGGGACTGCGCAACGCTCTGGGTGCGCTTTGCCCTACCTCCCATACCACCCCGCTCCGGGATGAACTGCAGTGGGACAGAGGCTCAAGGAGGGACGAAAGAGCCACATGCGGCTCCAGAGCCGCGGGTTGCTGTAGACCAGTGGTTCTCAATTATTTTCTGTCATGCCCCCCCTAGAGGACCAAAATTTTTTCAAGCCCCCCCCCCCCCCCCCCCCCCCGAATTGTACTACCATTGAGAACCTGATAATATTTATTTATTTATCTGTATAAACCACTGTATGATTTGCTGGCACCAGCATTCTGCATACAATCGCCTGATTATCAAAATAAATTAATAAAATGAGCTGGAGGCCCTTTTTTTTATCGTTCAAGCATGAATAAAGACACTAATACTGAAAGTTGCGCCTGCCTGACACCCCACCACGCCCCCCCAGGGGGGGCTCGCCCCACCATTTGAGAAGCACTGCTGTAGACAGTTTTAGAGGGTGGGTCGAGCTGGGCGTCATCCGCATCACAGTGAACGTGAATATTATACCTTTGGAAAATGTGGCCATGGGGAAAGAGGTAGATAAAGAGGATGGGGCCCAGGTTGGAGCCCTGGGGGACACCGGAGGGGAGGAGGGGGCTGAGACTTGTAGAATTTTAATTGAACAAACGAGCGGCCAGAGAGGTATGATGTGAACCAGTCAAGAGGCGTGTGTGATAATCCAACGGTTTTCAATCTGTGAAGCAGGGTGGAACGGGAGATTGGGTCAAACGCAGCACTCAGATCGAGGTGGAGGAGCAGGAGGAGGAGGAGGAGGAGGAGGAGGGAGAATAGACCAGAGTCAGCTGCTACCAAAGGTTGTTAGTGAGTTTAATGAGAGGTGTTTAGTGCTGTTGTGAGGACGTTTTTTTTTTTTCCCCCAGAATCTTACAAAGAAATGATAGTTTAGAGATGGGACGAAGGTTATTGAAGATGTTGGGGTCTGAGCCGGGTTTTTCATGGTAAATTTGTATTTCAGAACACGGCTTGCTTGTTTTTAACTTCGCTGACATGATAACAACAACCTTCATCTTCTCGTTAACTCTCAGTTGGCACAATGCATTTCTACATTTCTTTCCTTCATAATCGGCTCAGCTGTCATTTTACAGCTCATTCCTTTGGTTTAGATGAGACAAAAACAAACTTATTTCTTCCAATCTATCCTTTATTTTTCCATTTAAAACGGGCAGGTGGCAGATTTCCCCTCCACACCGCTTGTTCACCTGTTTAAAACACCCGCAGCACGTTTGTTTTCTGTCCAGGCATTTCAAGTCCATCACGGCGGTTCATCCTGCTGGTTGTGTGTAGATTCTGCCTGCGATCGAGCCCCCGGTGCCGACAGCGAGCTCATTATGGCTGTGTGATGGAGGCATTAGCTGGTATTATTAGATTTGGTGTGGAGTCGAGCCCCCCCCCCCCGTGAGGTTCAGGTAATACGAGGCGCCAGATCCCGGCGAGCGCACAGAGCCTGGTGGGAAAGAGAAGATGAGCGGTGAGGCCTGCTGGGTCGATCTTTTGGTGGGATTCTGACGTTAGGAAGGAGAAGATAGTTGGTGGAGGTAATGTGTTTGTGTCATGTGGATTAAGGGTGGAGGGAGGTGGATGACGGAGAAGATAATTGGGCGGTTTGCAGCTGGGTTAGTGAAACCTTGCTTTGAATATGTTCATCCTGGTACCAACATCTCTCCATGATTTGACTGGTTCATCACACTGGCCAAAGAGTACAAGCAGGGTTATATACATATAACAATAAAAGTTAACTCGTGTATATTTGATGTATCAGTTGTAACAAAATCCTATACATGAGTTTCAGTAAATTTTTTTAATGACAATATATAGTTTGCTCTTGACATACTTGATGTACTTACACTACACTCACTCCTTTTATTCTCAATTACAAGGGATGGATTTCTTCATTTATTTCATTTCATTTCATTTATTTGTTTATTTGGACGGGACCGTCCACATTAATGAACAAGCTTTAGCACAATGCTAATTTCCATCCAATGTCCCACATAAAACCATGCAAGGTTACAGACATATAATAAAAACATATAAAAACAATATGGTAAAAACAAAGACAAGGTTGATAAAATAATTCTTCCTAAAAACCTACCGTAAAGCGCTTACTCAGTAGTCTGACATGGATGAAGAGCCTGTTATTTTTTCGTTTTTTAATATATATTTTAAAGTGCATGATTGTCCTAATAAGTTCGGTTGTTAATCGGTCATATCTTGTACTGTTTTTTAAAAGTGACAAAGGTGGAGGTTTCTCGGATTACTGGTGATATACTGTAGTAGTCCAGTTTGTGTAACCTTTAAATATAAAATTCTCAAAGCTTTGGAGTTGATATTTCTTAAAAATTACACAATGATGTGATGACTGACTACATTGATGACTTTTATTTTTAACCCTGACATGCTGATGCATGTCAGGGTTAAATTATCTACACCATTTTACAGAAAGTACATACAGTAGGTACACTATGTGATCAGGTACACTAATAAATAAAAAACCCTAACCCTAACCTCATTGCAATGTGTTCACATATTATGGCAATAAATGTAATTATTTAAATTTAATTAAATAGCCTGAAAACATTGTAACCGTTTGCTCCAAGATATCTAATCCAATCGAGTCCATCTTTATTTAAAAAGAAATTAAAACCATCACTTTTTGAAGTTTGGGGTAAATGAAGTAATTTAAAAACAAACGTCAGTCAATCTGCCCATAATGTGTAACTGGTATAAATAATGTACACAGAGAAATGTGCTTAAGATGTGGCAAACCACCTCCTCTCATGGTGCCTTTCTACAGCTGGAAATGTGGAAAGTTATAAACTGGGAAATTACCACTTCAAAATTGGGGCAACAGCCAAAATTTTCACCAAGTTTAAACAAAAATGAAAACAATGAATGACGATACTCCTGTAATCTGATGTGAGGATGGAAGTATGTTTATCTGGTTGGTGTTATTTGTTAATTGTTAGATTTGGGTTTGTCGCTGCAAACGGCCAGTTGAATTCAGTCTGGCTCAGTTAACTGTAATACAGCAGGGTTGCTACATGGGAACTTCCCACTTCCCAGCAACTCCTGAACACTTTAATTTCTGCGTCCATTCAGCCAAATGATAATTTACTTGATTAATCGCCATATTTCTTTACATATATTTTTCATTTGATGGGAGATGCAGATGAGAGTTTGTTAAATCTGCAAACTCCAAGCCAAACGTGAAACTTTCCCACAGGAGGCCGACACGGACGACCGGCAGGGCACGCTGACGTACGAGGAGTTCTCCGTCTTCTACAAGATGATGTCCATGAGGCGGGATCTGTTCCTGCTGATGATGGCGTACAGCGACAGGAAGGACCACCTGACCGTGGACGAGCTGGCCAACTTCCTGCGCAACGAGCAGAAGGTGAGCGCCGGCGTCGGGTCGGATCCGATCAAATCCTCTGGCTGACACATCTCTGCGATGGGGTGCCGAACCGGCTCCTCCGCAATCGGCCTCTTAAATTTGAGGTCCAGCCCCAGAACAGAGGTGGATTGTGTTTCCCTCGCCCTGTCGTCAGTCGAACATTTGAAGCCGCGCCGCGTCGGCCGTCTGCCTGGAGGAATCTGCTCCGCCGATTTATCACACCTGAAATGTGTTTGTGTCACGGGAGCCCTCGCCTTGTTTAATCCAGATCGTCTTTTGCATGTTTATGTGTTGAGGTTTTTTTTTCACACCTCTGTCATTATGTTTCCCTGTCTTGCACCGTAACGACGTAATCTTTCGTCACACTGTCACCAGCCCAGCTGTACTTCAGATGAACACTTTTCTCCGATTGAGCCACTCGTTTAGTTCCGTCATGGAATAATGCCGAACGTCAACAATCCCTCTGGCTTCATCTGTCATCCACACGTGCATTAAATCAGTGGGATTTGCTGCCTTTAAAAATGTCCCAACATGCGATTTACACGTGTTTTCTCTTTGCAGATGGCCAGTGTGACTTCCGAATATGTTGCAGAAATCATTGAAAAATTTGAGGTGTCGGATGAGAACAAGGAAAGAGGCGTCATGGGAATTGAAGGTAATTCTCACTTTTTTCCCCCTTTCCAAAATGTATTTATTTAAAAATGTTCTGTCATGCCTCACTTTTCTGGTCATTTTATGACATTCCTTTTTAATTCATGCGAGAGCCTTTTAGTCTCATCCTGCACAAGCAAAGTCCAACACTGGATGACACTTCACTGCAAAAAAAAAAAAAATCCCCTCACTACTGAAAACTCTGAATACTGAATGCATTATATGATGTTTCAATAATTGAAGCTTTAATTAATGTGTCATGCACATACAGGGTGCCTTTGAAACAGCTTGGATATCATTTCAATCATCTCTTAAAACATTATATTTTGTATTTCTATCACTTTAATGCTTGAATTATAAATAACGCCATTATAAAAAAGGTTGGAAATCTTTCAGTTTATATGTAATAAATGCAAAGTTGTGGGGATTTTTCAGTGTTTGAATGAAATTGTGTGGAAAAGTGAGATGTTCTTTTGTATTTTTTATGAATCCAGTGTGATGAAAACCCTTCTCATGATGGTGGAAAACACCATAAACTCAAGATGATTGTCTGAAACATTCACTTATATAAAAACAATAAAACAAAAAAAACCAAGGGGTTTCATCTATATGCAAAACCAGTTTTTTATGATTTCCTGTGAGATCCACTGCTCATTATAAATGGCTGACAAACCAAAGGAACAATCATGATTGCTTTGCTGTTTTTTGTGTGTCATTATAGGCTGCCATTATAAGTAATACCACATGTAGGTGAGGGCTGACCTTAAATCGGGAGCAGCGAGGAAGGAGGAGGGAAGCCGCGGCGTGAAAATTGGGAAATCGAAACGAGGGCGGAGGGAAAGAGAAAATGAGAGTGTGACAGAAATGAGAAGAGAGCAGATGAGAGGGGGAGGAACTAATCTAGTCGTCTGCAGCATGAAGGCCAACATTGTGTGTCTGGCTGACCAGACTCCAGTTTCCTCTGAAATGTGTGTTTGAACCGAGACATGTGAATACATGTGAAGGTGAATGAATGAATATCTTCTCCCACCACGAAGAGAAAAAAAACCTACAGTGAATGTCTGCGTGCCTGCATATAGCCGAGATTCCTCATTTAGAGCAATCAGCAGCTTCCCAAAGCAAAAAAAAAAAAAAATGTAATCGTTCCCGTATTTACATCACATCCCCCAATGTTTTCCATTTCTCTCCCAAATTTTCGGCTTCTTTTCCCTCATCTGTTTTCTCCCCCATTTTCAATTTCCACTGCTGGTGGTCTCATTTCTTTCCCTTCTCTCTGGATGAAAGGCTGCTTTCTTCCCTCTCGCTCCTCCTCATGCTGCACCGCCTAAAAAAAAAAAAAGTTAGGCGTTTTGAAGTGCACGTGCCAGCAGAGTGGTTTCAAACCTCACCACTCTGGTTTGAAAGTGCTCATACAGTGTGGATATTTTTTTCTTTTTTTTTTCTTTACCTGGAGATCCACCTGCTGGTGGAAAGATGTTGTCGAGATCAGTGGTATTATCTGGGCATGATTGAATGCTTTTATTCCAATTCTGTCGCTGCTGGATTTGGCACGTGTGCGTCTTGCAAACCAAAACTACAGAAATGAAGAAAATTAGAGCTTTGCACAAATATAACTGCGGTACGATCCAAACGCAGACCAGATTCAGCAGACCAAAGTCACAAGACAGATCTTTAGGTGACTCTGAGCTGCACAAAACAAGCAAAAAATCAAAAACCCCTGTGTAATTTAAGATCTGTCTGTAAATCTTTGCATATCATGAAGCCTTTCCGGTAGCAGTCTCACTGTGTGTATTCAGTAGAAGCAATACATTTAAGCATATTTGTATTTATTGTGTGTGAAAATAATTGCTAATTAGAATCAAACCATCCAGATGCTCTAAACACAACATACAGCTGAGGCAGATGCCGTGAGGACGTCGTCATTGCAGCCTAATGATGTGGTAGTTGTTGGCCCTGCTGTTGGTGTTGGATGACAAACACACTCGGACTCATAATTCATCCCGTTTTGTCGATAATCCACTGAATATATTGAGGCTTAAACTCAATCGAGGATCGACGACGTCATGGGAGTGTGTGGCGGGGGAGTGACGGACGTCTTTATGTCTCCATCGACACCCGCAGGCTTCACGAGTTTGATGCGCAGCCCGACGTGCGACGTCTTCAACCCTCTGCACCACGAGGTGAACCAAGACATGGATCAACCGCTGTGCAACTACTTCATCGCCTCCTCGCACAACACCTACCTGACCGGAGACCAGCTGCTGTCCCACTCCAAGACCGACATGTACGCCTGGGTGCTGCAGTCCGGCTGCCGCTGCGTGGAAGGTAACGTCTGCAGATGTGACTCCGTCTTTGTTACGAGGAGGTTTGTGTGGACCTTCAGGTTTACTTCAGGTACATCGCGTGGGTTTGAGGCTAATCAGGGACCCTGTATTGCTTTTTGGTGTGAATGTGAGTGTGAGTGTGTGTGTGTGTGTGTGTGTGTGTGTGTGTGTGTGTGTGTGTGTGTGTGTGTGTGTGTGTGTGTGTGTGTGTGTGTGTGTGTGTGTGTGTGTGTGTGTGTGTGTGTGTGTGTGTGGTCGTCTTCCTCTCTGTACTTTCCCTGTGATGGACTGATGACATGTCCATCCTGCCTTTATCCATCCTGCGCCCCTCAAACATTAATGAAGTATGGTTGTAGGGCGCATGGATGAAACGTTTAAGACTGAAGTCAACAATGGTTCCGGGTCCTGGGTTTGTATGTACTGTCTCTCTTTCACACTGGCTCGACTCCCTGCAGTCAGGAACGTCCTGTTATTCATCCTGTTTTCACTCTCTTGGGTAATTGAACTGAGCATTTCCACAATGTTGATCTTTTACAAATCCCTGCTTGACATGTTGTTTGTTTGGGGAATGTGCTCTGAAGATATATTTATAAATCCTTAACTTGAATGTTTTTGCAATTAAACGCAGTCTAAAGTACTTATTGAGAAAAGTACTTGTGCAATACTTGAGTACATGTGTTAATACGACGCTTTTTGCCATGAGGAACCACCTGTGAGCTCTGCAATAGATAGATAGATAGATGGATAGATAGATAGATAGATAGATAAATGAAGAGGATATCCATCCTGTTTTCAAAGGTGAAGAGAGAAAAGTAAGAAGAAACAGAAATCTGTCAACATGCAGTACTTTCAGTGGAGAGGAAACATAGATATTTTCCGTATTCATGAATAATGTCTTTTCTTTTCTTTCCTTTTTCTTCTTCCTGCAGTTGACTGCTGGGACGGTCCCGACGGAGAGCCGATGGTCCAACACGGCTACACTCTGACCTCCAAGATCCCCTTCAAGTCTGTCATCGAGACCATCAATAAATATGCCTTCATAAATAATCAGTGAGTCCAACCTACTTTGATAAAAACTGGAGCCTTTCATTGTCCAACAGGACGTGTATCTGGAGGAAAACACGGCGTTCTAAAAAGGAATCTAGCTTTTATTGATTTCTGCTCTCTGGAACTCTCTCTGAAACTGAATCCCATTGTTAATTGAATATTATTTTGTGCCATTTAATTGTGCTCCAGCAAGGCAAAGCACAGTTTTACCTATATAAAACACAAAGCTGCAGTATATTCCCCACAAAAAAACACTAATGTTCCAACATGATTTCCATGCTTTAGCAATAAAATATTGATGACTGGCAGAATTTCGTCCCCCATAGATTTTTTTTGCGATAAAGTTGCAAGAATTCCACAAGCAGCAGGTTTGTGTTTTCAGACAACACCGTGATTCCTGGCAGTAATTAGCACCTATTACCGAGCCATCTGCTGAGCAGAGTTTCCCCTGGCTCCCGGAGGAGCCTCTGTTTGTCTCTGGCGGGTCCAACGGTGCCCAAAACAAAGTGTTCAGTGGATGCAGCTTCCTGCTGCTGCGTTGACTCACTTCGACATCTATTGCAGCTACTTATTATAGCAAGTGTCCCTGTTATGAAACCGTCTATTTGATTACAAACCAGAGAGTGCTGATTTGGAATCTGTTTATGCAGTTAAACAAGAAGTGGGCTTACATTTGGCAGGTTTGTTTACATATTTTTTAAACAAATTAAATCTATTTTTGAGTTATCGACTTTCTACAGCTGCTGCTTGAAATCCTTTGCTCTTTATGGTTTAAAAGAGAAGTTTTGACATTTTCTGAAATACATTGACTTGTGACAACGTCCCACTTTAACCTGTCTTTAAAATAGTGAGGTGTAGCTGTCTATATATCCTCTATTATACACTAAGTTGTGTTTTCTTTCCTTTGGGCAAATGAGTGCAATGTAATATTTTAAATTGTTCGTTTGGATTCAAGCAAAGTGCCCACAAGCTTGTCTTCAGTGTTTATATTGAGCTTGGTTTACTAAAACTTTTTTTCCCCGCACCTTTATTTATTGACGATTTTTGAAAGAACATAAATCAAAACAAAATGGTCCAGTGGTGCGACACTTCACTTCAGTATTGGCCAATTAATTAGTTCTAAATAGTTCCTGCTAATAAAAAGTTCCAAGTAATTTTTTTATTTAATTCTTCCACTCAGTTAGTAGTATATCCATAATGTGCAGCTTGTAAAAACGATCCGATTCATCAAGTACTGACAACGAGAATAAGGAAAATTAACACTTATAGAAAAATATCCACATTCAAAGTAGCAGACGACTCTTATGAAGTTAAGCTATGTTCATTCGAGGCTACTATTATATAACAGGCACTAATGCTAATTATAATGTCACTTAGTAAGACATCGTTCATTTTGCTGTTTCATTTTGGATGCCAGTTAACAGGAGTTTAGTGAAATAGTAACAAATGTCATGCCAAATATAAGACAGGCTTTTTTTTCATGGAAATGTGTTGTAAAGACTAATAACTATTGAGCTCCCGGTGTTATGGGAAGATCTGCGTGAACAACAGCACAGGCGCCTCAGAAACAGGAGAACATGCCAGATCTGAGAAACATCAGAGAAATTTGTCTAAATTCATGTCTTCACAAAAGCAACAGTTACTCTGCAAAACTTTCCTCCAAATATGAGCTTTGTTAAAGTGGCCTTATTCTCCAACGTTGTCTAAAGAGCAAATTCATGGCTTCTGCAGGTTCAATGCAATTTTACAGCCAGTTACACTTCTACATTCAGAGAAGAGCACATAGTCATGTACACAGTCACACACTAATGGAAAAGAAGAATACGGTTCACTGCGAGTTGCAGTCGTCTCTCAAATTTCAAACCATTTGTGTTCATTTCCCCAGACAAACAGCATGCCTCTTAGTTTTGAGCAGAAGAATGAGACTGAATGAGAAACGTGTGTGTTTCAAATGCTTTTATTGGCACTAATAGCAGCGGACTTCGGCTTTCTTGTACGGCAATAACAAATCAATTGTGGCCGCACATGTGATGGAAATGAACAAAAATGATTTACGGAGGTGTGAACAGTGTGGTTCATGGTTGAGGACGATATCAGGGTGGCGCTCGAGCTCATGTTGAGCACAACCTGGAATTGAACTGAACGAAAGCCTGAAAAGACTCACAAGCTAATTAGTCAACGTTTGTTCTCTCCTCATTAATGAGTGGAATGTAATACTGCAAACTGTGAGTGAGTGTCGTAAAAACCGACACTGTCCTCAGCTTTTACATTCAACTAATATTTTATCATCAGTGCCACCTGCTAATGTGATTAATGGCCCCTGGGCTGTATTGAGCGGAACCAAGCAATATCTCTGTCTCGCTCGTTCGCGCGCACGCACGCACGCACACGCACGCACACGCACACACACACAGACACACACACACACACATCGCACACACACATCACACATCACACAGCTCATTGAGCCACCCCACTGTTTCACCTGCAGGAAATGAAACGACTCTTAATGTTTTTCTCTCTGCTGTTGCCTGTTGTCTTTTGCGGAGGACTGTGTGTGTGTGTGTGTGTGTGTGTGTTTTGGAGATCAGGGGTTGAAGTGAAAGCAGGGCTGCGTCCCCCGAGGGAGAGCTGTCAGTCTGACAAACCTGACATTTGAGCTGTGCTGCGGTGTGGCCACAAGTCATTTCACCTTTTCTAAATGAAAACACACACAGACACACACACACACACACACACACACACACACACACACACACACACACACACACACACACACACACACACACACACACCAGGTCACTGAGGTGAGAAGGTGCTCGCCGCTGTTTATTTTATTTAATTTTTTTATCATTTACCTCCTCTCTCTTCAAGTCAACTGGCTCAAGACGTACAACCTCTGTGTTTGTTTTAAAAAAAACAAAAAAACTTTTTTAACCCTCAGTATTTATGTAATAAAAAAAAAAAAACTGATGACGTGTCTCGATTCTTCTTCAGGTACCCGGTGATTCTCTCCATAGAGAACCACTGTAACATCCAGCAGCAGAAGAAGATCGCGCAGTACCTGCGAGACATCTTTGGAGACAAGCTGGACGTCGCGGACGTGATGCACAGAGACTCCAAAACGTTACCCAGTCCGACCAGCCTGCAAGGCAAAATACTCATCAAGGTAAGAAAAAAGCTGCAGATAGGTCAACAAACCATCCCTCCATCCCTCCATCCCTCCATCCCTCCACCCATCCATCCATCCATCCATTGCGGTGGCAGTATAGAGAGCTCTGTCTCCTGTAACTTCTCCCAACCGCTCCCAGACCGAACCAAAGATATATTCTCTCCAGAGAGTCCGGGGCCCACCTCGGGGCCTCCTCCCAGTCAGACTATCCTGGTCGACCTCTAACGGGAGACGGCCAGGTGGAATCCTGATCAGATGACCCACCTCAACGTTCCCACTGAGCAAACAGTGGTCCAAATCTCGTCTTTAAGACGTCGTTTCCTCCAGGAGACGTCTTCAGGGAACCGGAATTAAAGTATTTTTGCACGTCTTTCCTGGACATTGCATGGAGGTTCTGTTTGGACGTCACATGAAGGTGCAAACAAGACCTCTGGATGACGTGATGCAATGAAAATAAATAAATAAATTGTCACGAAACCTGAAACGGAACCGAAACCTCTTTTATGACAGACAAGACTCCTACCCACCGGACAAACGTCACACTCTCGAATACAGTGATTCTCTATGTGATCTGGGGCACACTGTGAGCTCAGCCAGAATGCTTTTTGTTCCACTCTTTTCATATATAAGCGACATGCTAACAAAATTATAGTCAGAATCAATATTATCAGGAGTGTGTTGTTGGTCTCTCGTATAGGAGACTTGTCCATTTTCGGTTCCATTCCAGGTTTTGCCACAATTTTTTCATTGCATCACGTCATCCAGAGGTCTTGTTTGGACGTTCATGTCCATGCAATGTCCAGGAAAGACTTACAAAAAAAAAAAAAAAAAGTTCATTCTGGTTCTTTGCTTGATTCTCCTTCCATATTTTACCTGCATTGCAACTCCGGATGAGAGACGGCACAGCAATGCTGCTAATTCTTTCCCCGCGAACAGAAGACGACAGAGGGAGAGAGGGAGGAAGGACCAAACTAGGTCATGTCATTGTATTAATTATAGCAGTGAAAGAAGAGAAGGACGGCATGCTGGCACATGATGAGTAGGTAACAGATTGCTGCTTTTGATTTTTAGCAACACTCACAGTACAAGCACACGTGAAAGCGCAACCTGCAAAGTAACTCACATGTCGAACTATTCATTGTTTTAATCGCCACAAGTGGGCATCAGTTCTATCAGCTGAAGAGGGATTAAATATTAAAAGGCATATTCAAAGGCTCCTACTCCAGAGAGATATTGTCTGAATCTGGAAGCGAGACAATTAAAGCATTTTTAAGTTGATAATCATCCATTGTAGTAAGATTTCAAATACATAAGGAGTGGAAGTCAAAGTTTATGCTTGAAAACATTGATCTGATCCAAGTATCTTTCCAGACGTTGGTCAACTTGTGGTTTCTGAAATTTGTTTGATGTTTATTGAGTCTTTTTCTTCTGAAATTGCTCAAGTAGTGATTTTATCTTGGAATTCAGATGAGACCTCGGTCGGGCCTCATTGACTAGATGCTTAAAGTTTATGCTCGTGCAAACAGATTGTTTTTAATAACAGTGTGTAAAGAGAAGTATTCAAAGGAGGACATTGACCTGTGATATATGGTTTGCATTCATCAAGCAGTGATTGGATGGAGCACTGGGCCACAAAAAGCACGTTTAATGCGATGTGATGGAGTTGGATGTGTTCGTGGAGGTAGTTATCAAAAATGTTGGAACGAACTACGTTGTATCACGTTTCAGCTACAGCTAATTAAATTAATAATATTGTAAAAGAAAAAAAAGAACAATAGAAGAGATTAAGAAATGAATCCAAGACCACAGCAGGAGTACAACACAGAAAATATCTGATATTACAGTTAAAAAAATAAATAAGAAATGCCTCTCAGCATTACAGCATCTTTTCAAACATGTTAAAAACAGATGTAGTCATAAATGAAGCAAACACTTTTAGTCTTTGCAAATCAGATTTTAAATGACTGTAATATCATTGAATGAGTCTCCTTTTTAAGCTCATATTGGTTCTCATGCTCAAGTATTATGTAAGTGAACTGTGTTGCTGCTGAGTACGATCACTCTTCAAATCAGTGTTCAGATGTTTGTGTCCACTCATTACAGCCAAAAGGCTTTTTAATGATAACATTTCAGCTTTATATCTGTGTTTGTTCACCAAAATTCACCTTAGTTCAATGTATGTCCTTTAATGTTCATCTGAAAAACGTAATTCAAACAAAGAAACTTTATTTGTTTATAAATGGTTTTGAATGCCTGAATTTTTTACAATCCCAACATTAACTAACTATAAAAGTAACTAATATTCTGAGAGTAGTAGTGTGAATTTCTACTTTATTGAGTTTCCAACAGCTGTACTTTTACTTGTAACTACGTACAATTTAAGCAATTTAGCAGTAATTGTCCTTTATGATGCATTTCTAGCGACATAGTCAAATGTTTGAGTTTCATAAATGTCACCAAAAAAAAAAAAAGAAATAGAACACGCTGTTATTCAAGGATGAAACAAGCTGAACATCATCCGCGTGAAACCTTGAAAAAGCCGAGCAGGAACAATTGTTTTTGTTCTTTGTTATTTGACAGTTTGAAAAGTCTTCTACACTAAGTATGCGACACGTCACACACATCTGGCTGGTTCACCACGGCCAGCCTCAGGTGTTGATCTATTATGGCATCGGTTGTTCCTGCAGGGCGAGTTGACCTGACAGACATTGCTCATATGATCTTTGTCAGGAGGAAATCAACCCACACGTACAACACAAAGACAAAGAATGACAAGATCCTTATCCAGAAGCACCGTCGGAGTTACACAAAGGAGACGACGGACGGAGCTTCTGGATGGGCGAAAGGTTTCGGCGCTTATTCGATTTCTTAAGAAGGAGAACCAGATAAAAATCGACTTTATCTTTAATGTGAAGAAAGTCTGGTGTGTTTCCGAGGACAGACGCCCCAGCTCTGTCCCTCCTTCATGTGATGTCTGAAAAGTGAAAGAGCATTATTGATTTTCTATAAAAGACCCTTTACTCCCACTTCTCCCCTCCCCCCCAACCGCTGCCCCCGCTGCAGAGCCTTTAACCTCGCTCCATAGCCCGGCGGCGCTGGAGACCAGAGAGTCATGGGACAATAAAGAAGAAATGCCATAAAGTTTGACAGTCACAGATAGAAGGAAGGAAGGGGTGATAGACTGCGTGTTGAAGTGGGCACGGTGATGTCAGCCGGCGAGATACTCGGTGTTCTGCTCTTGGTATTGGAGGACGGAGCTCAGGAAAAATCTCGACTCCCACTCAGACTTTCAGAATAGCTCACTAATGGGCTTCCACTGTGCTGAAAGAGCTACACGGGAAGCTTCTCAAAGCATCTGCAGCTGCTTGTACACTGCGTTTTGGTTTGTGTGTGTGTGTGTGTGTGTGTATATATGTGTGTATGTATGTGTGTGTTTTGGCCTTTTGCATGCTTTGATTCCATGACATAAGCTCTGCCTTTAAACTACAGTGAGCGGAGCGACATAGAGTCGTGGTTGATCTTTTATAAGTGTATAGATTGGAGTCCGGTATATTGACTCGTGAGCGTCGGAGCAGTACTGTACTGCGTACTGTATGCGTGGGTCAAACGTACGCTCTCCACATTCCTCCCGTGTCTTTGTGTGTTTTCCGCCCACCCAGGGGAAGCGCCTGCCTGCGTACCTGTCAGCGGACGCCGAGGAAGGCGAGGTGTCTGACGACGACAGCGCCGATGAAATTGAGGACGACTTCAAGCTCAAGAGCAGTAATGTAAGATGGCGGTCGCTTACGATTATAGCGTTGCATCCTGGGAAGAAAAAAAACAAACCCTTTTCCATTTCACTCAGCTTTAACGTGCTTGTCACACTTGTTTTTTTGCAGCCGGGGCATCAGAACAGCAGGCAGTCATATGATCTGAATGAATGTAAATACTCTGCAGTCAAGCAGAACATGTTGTGAAGAATAACACATATTTTAATTAATACTGTCATTTTATTAGGATTTTAGCACCATTTAAATTAGTTTATCGTTTTTGAAATCTCGTTTCGTCATCTTCCACCAGCTAAGAAAGCAAAAATGCAAATTCAGGATTTGTTGAAAGATTAAATTTTTTTTTTTTAGCATTTTTGCAATTCTGACTATTTGACTTCATATTTGAGTGGCTACACTAACTTTTCATTTTAATCGTTGCTCAGCGTAGGTTCACAAAAAAATCGGATCAAGTTTTTTATTCATGTCAAAATCAGTGTTTTCACTGCAAAGAATATTTTATTCTTCAGTGAAAAGCATGAATGAAGTGCAGTTATGCAAACGTGTCAACATTTTAGAAATGGAAAATTACGTCGCTCATAGAATTAGGAATTAGATCCCACCCGTGTGGATTCTGCAGATATAATTCCTCAGTATTTTGGCCGCTTCAGCATTTCAACACATCAGAATGAGTCAGAGATTTACGAACTAATCAGAGGCCGCCTTTCAAAAGGTACAGTATATGCCAAATGCTATCAATTGACCAATCACGTTACTTGTGACCGGCCGTAATATAAACCGGAAGTCAGTTGCGAGTTGTTTACTCAAGCTGATAATTCCCTGTATTTTGGCAAAAAAAAAGGTGAATTCAGGCAAAATTAGACAGTGAAAAGTAGTGATGGACATTATACACATATTTTAGACGGCTTTGAACAACACTTCTGCTATTTCTTCGGCCGACTTTTCCAAAAATTGACCGTCCAGAAGACGGCTGGACGGCTCGCAGCCTAAAACCATGTCGCTGGTAACAAAAGCTGTCCATCAGCACTTTATTTAAAGTGACAGTGTGTAATGACATGTAGCGAAATGAAAATTTGCCACAATTATTTTTGATCTGGATCACCACCGAATTATAATGAGTTCTTCCTTTGATCAAAATGCATCTGTGTAGCACATTTCATGAAGAGTTTGAGGAAATCTTGTTAACGGAGAGACAGACGAACGTGGGTTTTTTTCTTCTCATTCATAGCAGCTTCATTTGAAAATGTTCCACATTAAAAAGTAACCTGTAAAAGACATCAATCGTCTCATCAGCCGAACATATTAGGGTTTATTGTTGCAACAAGAGTTGCCTTATTTTCAGCTCTTTAAATACGTTTAAGTAATTTATCCGACAAAAATGACAACAAGTGTCTCTCCTGAAGATGAATAGAAAAACAGGACTCCTCCTAGTTAAGCCTGACACACACACACACACACACACACACACACACACACACACACACACACACACACACACACACACACACACACACACACACACACACACACACACACACACACACACGCGAAGGCACCGTAAACAGAAGTCAGCTAATGGGATCTTAATGACATTGTTACGCTCGATGTAATGACTGCAGCAATTGAGTAGCAATGTTTCTGCTTGTAAAGGTTTAACAAGCATTACTCCGGCGATGTGTTAATGCTTAATGACGCAGCTCTGAACTTTAAGTCGAGCAGTTAAACAACACGTACTGTCATACATGTTTATCTGCTTGATTTGTGTTCTCTGTCGTGGCACAGAGTTTGTCCCGATCACATTCACAGATGGAAAACAGTTGTGTCAATTTCAAGATGATGTACTAGTTTAATTAAATATGGCAGCATCCTTCCCCATTTAGCTGGAGGCACGAGGCCACAGATGCCACTTCGTATGATCGTTGCCATTTTGAAAGAGGTGATGGTCATAGTTTTCTACTGATGAGTTGTTGTTTGTTTTTTTTTTACTTAATCTTATTAATTTAGTGAGTTTTCACTCATAAAGGTCTCTTTATTCCCTGTCTTGCTAAAGCAAAGAAACAAAAGCCATGTTTTCCCATAAAGGACTTGATATATCTCGCTGACAACTGTACGCTGGCAGCAGATTTACCAGGAGAGAGAAACCGTTCATTCACATCCCTGCCTCGAACGTCTGGAGGAAACAGAAAACAAAGCAGAGGCAATTTCAACCTGCAGACTGAATTCAAGGTTGAATTCACTTTTATTCATATAGCGTCAATGTCAACACAGTCGTCTCAATGCAAATTATTTTCAGATACAATATTGAGAAAACCGATGAAGTACAGAAGAGCGAGCATTTGTGAAAGCAAAAAAAACAACCACAGGAAGAAATCTCCAGCAGATGCACATTCAGAGGAGGTGACTTGGTTGTTTACTTGTTTACAAAAACGCCAAACATATGGCGGTAGGAATCACAGATTGCGATACCTGCAGGAAGGCACAGAGTGGAGAAACACCGATTACTGGAGAGACACGCAGAGTTAATGATATTCAATTCACGGTTTAAGAAGAGCCCCACCCCCACACACAGACACCATCACACCAGTCACACAAAAACTGTATTTGAAAAAGGTCTCCCAGCTGTATTTACCTAAAGCAGCTAAACTAAGAAAACAGTCCCGAGTGACCTGAGCCACTGTTAGATGATCTTTTCTGCCTTCACACATTGTATGAAAATATCAGCCAATGACATGGTCCCGTACACAATATCAGTCCAAGTGCAATCGATAGATTGAAAGTGAACACTGGCTTTTGTTTTGCAGGTTCAGAGCAGTTTAAAGGGGTCATGTGCAAAGAAAATCCCTTTGCAATGGTTTTCCAACAGTAATATGCGAAGAAAGTCTGTTTTCTCTCTCTTCCTGGATGGTTTCATAAAAAAAAAAAAAAAAAGGTGTGCTCCAACCAGCCAATCAGAAATCAAACCCTGTATAGTGTCATCAGGGGTTTAGCCAATCACAATCAAGGTAGGCTCCTCCCCTTTGACTCTTCCCACAATTAGGCAGCTCTACTCTGGCACATGGCGCCGCAAGAGGAAGTACTTCCTCCTCTTACCAAGATGGGCATGTGTACGCGGAGCCAGCTCACACAGACACAGCAGATTCTTAATGCAACTCCTTGGATCCAATATTCAAATGGAGGAGAATCAAAGAAAAGTTAGATTTGGGGGCGATAAACTTTGAATTCAACGTTTTTAGACCAACAAGACCCACGTGAATGTGTTAAAATGTTGTATGATATGATCCCTTTAAAATATTAATCAGTGCACTCTAAAACAATCATTGCAATTTAATGAAAGTTGGTAAAAATTGTATTTCTTTAAAATAGGTTTCTTATGTGCACTCCATTCTTCGAATACACAAAGTTCTGACAAGTAAGCTGCACTCGACTTGGCTGAAATAGCCTTGGCCTCTTTTCGGGGGCTGTGCAGCCGTGGTGCTGTGTTCTTGCATCAAAACAGTTCTTCTCTAAACGCCGTCCTCTCCCTCTGTCACCCAGGGCAATGGCCATCACCAGGTAGAGTCTCACATCAGGAAGAAACTGGACTCTCTTTTGAAGGAGTCTCGGATCGGAGACAAAGAAGATTCTGACAGCTTCAGCATCAGAGCGCTGCTCCGAGCGACGCACCAGGGCCTTCAGAAGAACCTGCGGCAGGTACAGCCCCCCCCCCCCCCCCCCCCCCCCCTCCACCCCCTCCCACCCTCAGCCCCCCCACAGGCAAAGTGTGCTATGGCGTTCAGAGCGCGGGAGGGGGGGTGTAGACACTCGTCAACAGATGAAGAGAAGAAAGTGAAAAAGAGAGGGACTATAACTAGGCCACGGCATCAGTCACGGAGGATGCTGCGTTTTGTCGGGTCGGACAAAGACGGAGACCGAGAGGCCAGCGGCAGCGGTTCAGGTGCCTCTTGAGAGGCCGCGGGTTTTTCACCCGCATCATCCTCAGCGTGTCAAAACAGACCGGGGTTGATGAGGAACTAAATGTCTGCAGTGTTGCTTAATATTTAATGGGGCTGCTTGGCTCTGGTGCTATTTATAGAGTGCACCGTTTCCCGACAGCCATTTTAAACGTAGTGGGTGTTGCGCATCGGGGTTTCCTATTCTCTATATTTGACTCTTCCGTTGTTGGAGACCCCCTGCACCTCATTTGTGTCTCTGGAGCTTTTTCCTCCTCCGTGTGCTCCAGAGACTGTAATTTAGCTTTTTTTTTTTTTCTTTCTTCCAGTTCCTCTCTTTTGTTTTTGTCCTCTCCACCTCAGCTGCGCTTCTCTTGGCTCACGTCTCTCGCGTCCCCTCCAGCTCTGGAAGCTTTCGGGTTTAAGTGACTCACCGGGTGCTAATGTGGTTGTTATTAGATTCACACCAATGATTCCCCCCTCGCATGAATGTAAACAAGCAGACACCAGCATCTGAACGTCTTCCCTCCTTTTCCTAGAGCTCCAAAGGGGTTCTGAAGAAATCCCAAAGCAGATCCTTCATCACGACGCTCAAGCAGAAGGTGAGAGTTCTGTGAAAGGAGGTTCCTCTGCTTTTTTTTAAAATAAAAGAACTCTTGTGATCTTCTGTATTTGTTTGGGATCCAAAATAGAAAATCCAAGGTTGAACATGAATAAAATATCTTCAGATCTCAATGTTTGGTAACTTTTTTGAGTTTTCAAAATATTCAAACTCTGACACATGGAACTCAGTTTGAATTAGTAAAATAAATCCCCATCTTTCTTTTCTTTTTTTTTTTAAACTGCTTTATCTGATTTGGGGTTGAGGGGAGTTAACCGTGACCGTTCCAGCTCTTCAGAGATACAACGCATTCATACCAGAAACCAATTTAGGAAACACCAATTAATCAACATAGTATGCATTTCTTTGAACTGTTTTGAGGACACACACACACACACACACACGCACGCACGCACGCACGCACGCACGCACGCACGCACACACACACACACACACACACACACCCAAATAAGCAATTTCTGCCGAGAACCATGGCATGCAAACTCCACAGAGATAGGAGGCGACTCATTTTAATGCACTTATGGTGAAATCTCGTCATTTTGACTCATGTAGGTAGCTCGCTACCACAAAGCAGGGGTTTAAAGTATTAAAAAGTCTATAAGCAACAGTCACTGCGTAAGCATCACTTCATTCATGTGTGGCTTTGTACGGTTACGATGGTGTTGTTGGTCATTTATCTTAAGGTTTCCATGGGGATGTTGGGGATTTTTTTTTTTTGTGAACACTCTCAACTGGGAGAAAGGGACTTTCCCAAACAGTAATTTTCCAAACTCTCAGCTGCATGAATACACCACTAATGAATCAATAAATCAAATCAAATCATTACATAAAATGTTTGGCGTATCACCAAAGATATGAAGTCTACTTGTTTAAAATTACTTCTCAGTGCGTTGAAAAGTAATAGAGTTACTGATTGAGTTATTTCTACTTCTAATTTCTATGTAGTTGCACTGCCTTTATCGCCATTAGAGTAATGCGTTACTTTACTCCCAACAATGCTTAGATCCTAAATTGTGAACTTCTTTGAAATTGATTTATTACGTATCACCCGATTTTTGAACAGATGTGTGTCCTTGTGAAATGTTCGAGTTATTCATTGGACAAAACACCAAATAATAAATCTAAGCAGCATCATTTTAAGTCTGGAATATTGTTTCAGTGCACGTCTACTGCTCGCCACGCGCTCCTCGTTCACTGGGTGTACTGAAGCACCATCCCACCAAGCAGCATGTTTCTGCTAGAAAAGATGACAGCAATCAATAAATAATGGTGCAGCCTACATGAACAGAGCTGGTGAAGGCTATAATTATACTATATATCTCTGAAACATACCAGAATATGCCCTCTTTAGGAAAGCCCTTTGTATTCTTGTGCCTTTTTAACTCATTGGCATAACTGTCAGACATAAAAAAAAAAAAAAGGTTAATTAAGTCAGAAATGTTAATACAAAGCATACTTTGTTTGGAGTTATCTTCCCCCCTGTGGTAGCTAACAGGATTATAATTAAATCCAGAATACGTCGCCTATGTTCTGGTTCCACTCAGCAGATCAGTGAAGGGAATCCACGTGTTGGGTTTTCACTGGCACGTTTACATTCTGTCTTTGCCACGCTTCTCCTACTGTAACGTCGGGAGATGCTTTCATAACGTTCCCTTCCACAGGTTGGCCTTCATTCAGGCTGCAGCGTGCTTGTCTCCACATACATTTACTCGTTTTTCACTCCGTCCTTCCCTGTGCTCGTTTTTACCTTTGCTTCCCCGCCTCAGTTTCCCCACTCACATCACCCTTTCATTCTTCTATGCCTCTGTCTGTGTGTATTATTCACCCTCCCACGTGTGTGTGTGTGTGTGTGTGTGTGTGTGTGTGTGTGTGTGTGTGTGTGTGTGTGTGTGTGTGTGTGTGTGTGTGTGTGTGTGTGTGTGTGTGTGTGTGTGTGTGTGTGTGTGTGTGTGTGTGTGTGTGTGTGTGTGTGTGTGTGTGTGTGTGTGTGTGTGTGTGCATGCACGGGTGCATGTAATCTGTTGGCACGCAGCCTAAACCCTGTAATTATTGCAGCCCTCATCATCTTCTCAACTCCACTTTAGGTCTAATAGGGATGCTGCTTCTCTTAAGAAAGAACGCACACACACACACACACACACACACACACACACACACATACACACCTCAAAAAACACACTCCTGCTATAATTACATATGACGTACCTAAAACACCCACCGACATGAACTCGTTCTAACTACGGCTACAATAACAGTGCTACAAATTGCATAGCGGGAAGCTTATACAATTTACTAACGATACGCTGGCAGCCACCCCTGACCGATGGAGGACCCTTGTTGTACAGTTGTGTAGGTGGATTCATGTATGATTCATATTTTACACAAGTACAAGCAATTTGTCTAGGTGATCGTCTTGCTGCTTCCCCATTGGTAGTAATTAGGTGTTTATGTCTTTGTGTGTGTCTGTTGTCCAGCGGCACTCCAAGTCCAGGCTGACCTGCCAGAGCATGGACAAGGAGGACGACGGTCAGGAGAAGTCCGGGAGGGAGGCCGGAGGACAGATTAACAGGTGACCTTTGAACCGCTTCAGCTGCACACTGACGAGAGGTTAGATCGCTGGGAGCCTGAAACAATCCAGGTCACTGGTGCCCCCACTCGCTCAGCGAAGCTTCTCCAGCCGTTATTTGACTAAAGCATTAGGACATGATGCAAAATCTCAAATCAGAGCTTCAATTGTACACAAAATATTGACTTTTACTGGTGTAAAAGAGAGAGCAAGGAGACCGTGACCGAGTCCCATTAAGCTGGGTTTGTTCAGCGAGTCAAGGATCTTTGTTTTCGTCTTTGTTTTTTTTTCTGCTTTAAAGCTTTAAATAGAGGTAAATGTCACGTTTCTCCAGAAACAATTAAATTAGTTATGTAGCAAAAATTCCTCACTGTGATAGCCAAATAGAAATAACAATACTTTCATAAAATATACATTTGTCTTTTGCTTATGAATAATACATAGGTTTAGCATTTTATATATTCTATGTCCAAGTTAATATTACAATTATCATGGCCACAGGAACCACAGTCTTAAACATAAGGGCTTTAGGTTTCACCCAATGTGTGTCATTTTTAATGTCTGAAAATGTTCTTTAGTTTATATTTTCTTTAAAAAATACATAATGTATAACTATGGCTGTACTGTGACTGAATAAGTGTAAAACAGTCTCTAGAATAAACGTTTCTCGCCATTGTTGTACCACTGAACATTTCCATCTGCAGCCTGACGCACGTTTTCACACACCATCAAGGAGCCAGGAGTCATTTTAAATGAGATTGACATAAACATAATAGGAATAAATGTTATATTCTCTCGGATGCATGTTAAATTTAAAATTGCATATGAAATTGGCCTCAAGTAAAGTATAGTATGTCAGAAAAATGTGTTCTTTCACTGGTTAAATACAAAAAATATAATTTTCTGCAGTTTGAAGCGAGCACATCTCTCCCTTTGCACAATGTTTTGTCCACTGTGCTCTTGCTTTTTTTCTCTGTGAGTGAGCACTGAGCGAGAAGTATGGAAATTCCGCTTTGTTTTCCTCCCACAGTTGCTGTCTGCATATAAGGCCTTTGTCTCTGCTCCTCCAGTCTTTGTACCTGGTTGCATATTCATGTATGCATGTCCTCAGGAACTGTCACAATACAGATCCCTCCTGCATGCATTCGCCTGTGTAACTGCCTATCTTTTAGCGCGGCCGCACGGACAATGGCTTGTCCTTAAAAGTGTGTACGCCTTGCAGTGCGGCATGTGCTCCGCTCCCTATTAAGCTTCTCTGCCTTTGATGCTCCTTCCTGTGGTTTGCAAGCTGCCGCTCGATGGACAATCCTCTCCATCCTGCTGGGGTTTTTTTTTCCACCATAAACCCCATGGTGGATAAACGAGCGTGTGCATGTCGGCCTCCATCCTCTTTTTTTTACTCCACCTGCCCAATTAATGTACCTAAGGTGATCTCACTTCCTGTCCTATCTCCTCGTCCACAATTATCTGGCAAATGTCTTAGGGGCGGGAGGAAGAGGAAGACGATGAAACTGAGCAGGGATCTGTCGAACGTGGTGGTGTTCACCAACTCCGTGGCCTCTCAGGAGTGTCTGAATGAAGGTGAGACGCCAAACCTTGACACCTGGCGCACAGGCGACGAGGCAACTGGCAATCTCAAAGATCTCGCCACGCCCCGACTCCACGTGTCTTTCCGCAGGCACCCCGGGAGATGTTCTGTCGTTCAGCGAGACCAGGGCACAGTCGTTGGTCAATCACAGGACCGAACAGTTCTTGACTTTCAACCAGAGGCAGCTCTCGCGGATTTATCCCTCGGCCTATCGCATCGACTCGTCCAACTTCAATCCCCAGTTCTACTGGAATGTGGGCTGTCAGTTGGGTAAGACATCAGCCGGTCACTCTGCTGTGGCGGTGAAGCCTTAATAAGAACACCAAGTCACGAACCTGCCATTACAGTGAATAACCTGAACCATCCACACCGACTACTTTATGTACAAACTTCAGTGGGATGTATTACACTGTGTTGGCAAAAAAAAAAAAATCTTTGATTCATCTTATATGAAAATACATTTTAAGCTATGTTAAGATCAATGAATAGAATCAGGAAGTTTAAGTAAGCCATTAAATTCAGATCTGCCAGTGAATCCTGTACATCTCTCATTGAAATACTTTTAAGTTGAGTGTTTATGCCATTGACTGGCTTTTTCTATTATTTAAATAATAACTTCGTAAAATGTATGTTCTGTGTAGATTGACATCATGTGTTTTTTTTCCCTTAATATCGAATGAAATCTGTGAGAAAGTTTGAAAAGGACATGATTGATGTAGTATTTCACAATTCATAAAGATCGCCTTAAAAATCTCTCACACAATCCGGTCCACCAATGCTTTAACACTGACGGTGATGTGAATTGCAACTGTCATCAACTTTTACTGGTTAGGTTTAAAAGAAAACACCAAACAATTGAGGAAATTACCATATTTCATTCGTTCGTTCATTCTTTTATATTATTATTACATAATAAACAAAACAAATTAAGTACAATGAACACAATCAAATCGAGAAACATGTTGGAAAAAGAGTTTGAAGAAGCAATTACAGTAGAGTACAGGATACTTTCCTTCAGAATGTTTGAAATCTAATTATTTGTTTATTTTTATTTCTTTTAACAAAACTGTTGTGCTCCACTGAGAAATGTTCACCTTCAGGATTGATTAAGTTTGTTCAAAGCTCGAGAGTCCATGGAAGTCTTGGTGTAAGAAAGATCAAAAACGATATTGTTAGAAAAGTTGCTTCAAAAAGTTGCTCATGTGTTTCAGTCTGCGCCTCATCATTCACTGCTGTGCGGTCTGCAAGCTCTGGAACTCGCTCTCATCAGACATATTTGTGCCAGTCCCCTATAAAGGGTTAAATCAAAGCATTATCAAAAATAAGAGATGAGCATTCCACAAACAAAACCGAAACAAACAACTAAACATAGTTTTTTCTCCTCCTTTCACACAGTGGCCCTCAACTACCAGACAGACGGCAGGATGATGCAGCTCAACAGAGCCAAGTTTATGGTGAATGGAGGTATTGGTTATGTCCTCAAACCTCCTCCCATGTGTAAAGGTAAATAACACAAACATAATGGATCAACCTCACTTTGATTTTTGTGTTGGCATGTGTGAACTGAGCTATGGCTCTGGGTAGCTGTGACATATTAAAGCGAATCAGGAGATTTGACTAAACGAAGTGGAAAATTTTGTTAAAAAAACAAAAAAAAAGGGGTAAAATGACCGAATATGTTTTGCTGGTAGATAAATGTGTACAATTACAATAAGTGTTGGACCATTTTGCATCATCGTTCCCACAATTCAGTGGCGTTTCTCCTATTCCAGATCCTCTCACGTTATGTAGTGCCAGTTCAGTTGCGGCGACGTCCAGGGTGCGATTTGTGATCTTCTCTCCCCGAAGCGATCGCACTGACTTTTACTTAAATTTTGAAATACACTGATGGGTTTTGTCCACTGTACAGGTGAAGGAGCTTTGACCACCATGAGATGAGAATGTATTTTATGCCTTGCTACAGTAAAAACCCCCCCCCCCGGCAAATCACACCTAAACAGCAGTGGCTCATGACAAAACTTACTGTGGGGTTTGTTTGGGGGTGTTTTTTTTTGTTGTTTTTTTTTGTAGATGTGCAGTTGAGTGTTTAACAGCTCTGTTTTTTTAATGTAACGTGCCTTTTGTGATGCTCGTCAGCCACTTGCTAAACGTGTGGGAATACCGGCGACACAGGTCGGGGGATTTTACAATCGATTGACGACATCAATCAAAGCTGTCGCTCTGCTGTCTGTTACTCCCCGCAGGCAGCTTCAATCCATTCAGTGATGACCCACTTCCAGCTTACCCCAAGAAGCAGCTCATCCTCAAGATCATTAGTGGACAGCAGTTACCCAAACCCCCAGACTCCATGCTGGGGGACCGCGGAGAGGTAGGAACACACCGGAACGAGCCACCGCATTGTCAGATAATCCATTTGTCTCGCGCACGCGTACGCGCACACGCTGTCATACTCGACTACTCAGACTTGCCTAACTTGCTCACAGCATAAACATAGCCGGCGCCATAAAATAAAATGTAATTCCTTTTATTGCCTTTTTCTCCTCTATTAGATTATTGATCCATTTGTTGAAGTGGAGATCATCGGTTTGCCAGTCGACTGCTGCAAGGAACAGACGCGCGTGGTTGATGACAATGGTTAGAGACACACACACACACACACACACACACACTCACACACACACACACACACACACACACACACACACACACACACACACACACACACACACACACACAGACACACACAAATCAGCTCCAACAACATCACGACATCTCAACGATGTGCACGCACCGACTCCACAAAGTAATTTGTGATCGGGCTCATTTTCAGTACAATCCCACATTTATTTGTGACAGTTGACAACTGCTTACCTTCAATTTTAGGAATGCTCGTTGAATAAGTTACAACCAGCGACGGAAACTGTTGCACACAACAGGAGAAAATACAATCAGACAATACATTTTTTTTCCCTCACCTCCGTTACACTTTAATGGTTTTTGACATGAAACCTAAAAAAAAAAAAGGCAGAGCAGAGACGTAACGTTGCCACAGTCAGAGACGTGGCGCTCGACTCGGGGCTGGAATCAAAAGTCAGGTTAATTAATTAGAGGCACAAAGGAAGCAGGGCACAGCGATCTGCTGGTGTCGCCCCTGATGCGTCTCCACAGATGAAGGCATCCTGGGGAGGGAACAGCCTCCGCTGGGAAAGGTTATTGAGCCCCGGAAGCCTTGCAGTATGATAACATCACTGTGCTGATCATTGATCCCTGAAATACATTATTTGACACATCACTACGACTAACGGCATCATCCTGATTTTTTTTTTTTTGGGGGGGGGGGGGGATTTCAGGGTGTATGATAGATAATAAGAAGCAGGGTCTATAGCACGTTTGTGATTGAATAGGGTGTTGAGGAGATCGAAATGATAATAAGAGTATATTTTTCAGGTTTTAACCCCGTGTGGGAGGAGACTCTCTCTTTTACTCTTCACATGGCTGAAGTGGCTCTGGTGCGGTTCCTGGTCTGGGACCACGACCCCATTGGACGGGACTTCATTGGTCAACGGACTGTTGCCTTCAGCAGCCTGATGCCTGGTGTGTGGACACTTCCTGTGTTTTCATGTTTTCCACAAAGAAGAAGAAGCATTTCATATATGAAAGGCATAAAGCTAAGAAAGAAGGGGGGGGCCGGTTACTATCACTTAGAATCACTACAGTACTGCTACTTTAACACAAATATATTGTACGGACAGGCTCCCTCGTGGTTAAATGCTGAACTTGGCTCCTGGCTCTGACAGGACTATTTCTGTGGGGCACATTATCTTGTGTTTAGTGAACCATGATGTGACGGATTTGTATAGTAGAAGACCTGTGGCATGGCAGGTTATTTTTGTTATCTACATCCATTAAGCGTTGTCCCTGAACTCCCGATGCCCTCTCCTCAGGCAGCTACTACACAATCACCAGTTTGATGACAGCTGTCATCTTTCTTCGACTCTTAAGCTCACACGTTCACTCCCTTCCTTTTCCAACAACAGGTTACAGGCATGTTTACTTGGAGGGGCTGACAGAGGCTTCCATCTTTGTGCACGTGTCAGTGCACGATGTCTATGGAAAGGTAGGCACTCCATTCTTCTGTTGTTTGCTGGAACATTTCCCCCCCACCAGCATTTACTTTTCTCAAAGTAATATTTTTTTTTTATTGGAAGTCAACAGAAAAAAAAAAAAGAAAAGTGTTTCTCTCAATACATGAATCCATTGAAGCTATGCTCCTTCAATCCTTTGTCTTTCTAGTGGAGCCCTCTAGTCCTGAACCCCAGCTTTACCATAATGCACTTTCTAGGATCTAACAAGGTATACTGGTGACCCGGGCTCCATGTGGTGCTGCATGTAAAAACAATGCATGTGCAATTTTGTGTTCAGCCATATATTCCAGGACATTAATCCACACAAGTCATGCTGTTTCCTTTCAAGGTTTGTTTTCATGCAGTGTTTTTTTTTTTTTTTTTTTTATTTTATTTTGTTTGTGCCGTGGTCAATAATGATGAAATAATTATTGATGAAACCATGTGGGCAAAAACCTAACAACCTTTTTGCATTTCGTCTGCCTGGTAACTCAAAGTGAAAGGCTGCCATCTATTGGTAATGTGTGAAAAAGCATGCAGGTGTTACATTCGCTTCTAACCAAGAACAATACATGGCATACTTTTTTTTATTCTTTTCAATTAACTCTACTGACTTCGAACTGTAGTGTCACTATAGCTGTTGATTTGCATTTGTTCTTGTTTTTTTGTGTGTGCAAATTTTAATCTCTGCATCTTATTCCTTTTGAACTTCAGGGTCACCAACTGCGAGGCATCCGTGGCTTTTTTAACCGCTCTTCCAAGTCCTCTGTGGACACAAACACTAGTGGGCTCAGGAAACGCTCCATCAGTGACCACCTCCTGAGGCGCACAGCCAGCGCCCCGGCGAAGGGACGGAAGAAGACCAAGATGGCCCTGTCGGAGTCTGTGGCTTCGATATCAGAGCAAAAGAACTGCACGGGTGCGGGAGCAGCGGTGGCGGGAGCGGCAGCGGGCGCAGAGGGCTCATCGGGGAGGGAAGCAGCAGTGGACAGGCGTCTCCAGCCCAGAGCCCCACTAATCCACAGACCCATCTCCATGCCTTTAGACAGGCTTCTGCAGGGGCAGCTGTCCCTCTGCTCCACAGACAAGGAGCAGCAGGACCTGGGTGCTGACACTGTCATTGGTGGGTATTATCTTTTTGTTTTTCTTGTATTAGAAATAATGATTAGATGTAGTTAATGATCATGCATCCATTCTAGTTTAAACATCTTCTTTGCTACGTAAATTTTGAAAATGTTTGCACATCCCTCTTATTTGATACTCTTTTCACCTTCAATGTTTCTTTTCTCCTGTTCATTTGAAGTCAGAAACGATCAGTTATAAGAGGAAAATATGATGCACACTCTTGGTTGGAGTCTGTTATCATGCTGATATTTAATTTTTATCTTGTGTGAGAAAAGAGATTGTTGGTATAGCACCACTACTACTTAATTTTACAGTATGCTGTTTTACATCCTCTCTGATCACCTCATGATTCAGAGAGAAGTTTTAATGGTTTTTATGAACTTTTTGTTTTTCCACATTAAGACTCAGTAAATATCAGTAAGAGTGATGTTTTTAGTCTCACTTTTTTTATCTGGTTTTCATATGATTTGTACTGGTTAAAAGTCACATTAAAGGTGAATTATATAAAAATATATGTATTTCTATCTTGGTCTTGTTTGGATCTTGGTTTGCCTCTGCGTTACCTCACAAGGGTGTGTACACCTTTTACATCCACTAAAATACTAACACAACCTGAACCACGGCAATCAGGTTATAAACTTTTAATTGTATGTTTGATAATTTAGTGTTTATGTCCTAATTTCTTTGCACATGATTTAATGTAAAGTATTTTTTTTCTGATTGCTTTCCCTCGCTTTATTTTGTGCTACTACTAATCTAAAACTCATGCTCAGTAACCGTGTGAACTGACAAATGACGCTCTATTCTCCATAATACCTTAACGTGCCTTTTCTGTCCCATCTTCATTTGTTGTGTCTCTCTATAGTAGAAAACTGACTAGGATGTTCCTGCAGGTAATCTACAACACCTATTGTCTGAAGGTTGCATCGTTCAAAAAACATACCAGTATTGCGTCCACCCAGTGTATTTTGTTCCAATGTGGTCTGAGGAATATATTGCTGTTTCATTTGTGCCCATTTGACCAAACCAATCCCATCTGACCATCTCCTTCCTAATCTGATCTTTGAAAACATGGATATTTCCTTTTTTTGTTTTACCTCCACAGCCCCATTCTCCAGCTTCCCCTTCACGGTTGTACTTGGTGATCCATTCGTCTGTGTATTGCTATTGCCTGTATTGGCTGGATTGTTAATTGTTGGCATTGAATTGTTTGTTGGCTTGGTGTTCAATATCTAATATCACATATATGTCTGTCTTTATTGACCTCTTTGTTCAATTGTTTATGTTCACAGGAAGCTGTCCCTTCAACAGGCCTCGGTCTTCCTCTGTGGACGTTGTCATTGAATCATCATTCCCCACCCAATCAAGTGTCTCTCCCTCTTCAGAGACATATAGAAATAAAGAATTCGACCAATCAGAGGTGGCTTCTTATCTGGTCATTGGTGGTGGAGAAGTCGGAAGGGAAGTGGAATATGCCAATTACCAGGCCGAAGTCAACAAGAGCGTGTCTCCAGAAACGGTCTCACCCACAGTCAACAGGCAAATGCGATTCGATAAACCGGAAACGTCATCAGTTAGCACAACATTCACCGTCGCACCGTCAGTATCCTCCTCTTCCTCCTCTGCGCTCTCCTCTGTGGCGCCTCTTTCTTCTGTCAGAATGGACAGTGATCTGAAGAGTCCCAGCTCGGTGCATGACAGCACCATCTCCAGACTCATCGACGCCGTGTCCCTTGACAACGAGCAAGACACATGTGGCTCAATCTCCGCTCTAATTAGTCAATTTGAAATCACCGTCGACCAAAATAATTTCCCATTATCGCACGAAGGCACTCCATCCCGTCACTCAAGTTACAGACCTGCAACCCCTAAAGTGGAGGAGTCGAGATCTCCTCTCAAGAACGCCGCTGAATCTCCTTTTAAACAGCTGTTAAGTCCTCAAAAGGTAGCGCAGATATCAAAGCGTGTGAATCATGGATTGTGTTCGCCCTGCACAACTTCCCAGACAGATGTGCCCACCCCAGCTCTTGTGTCCAGCCCGGAAACTGCCGAGCTCGAGGAGGTCTACACCATTCTGGATGAAGAGGTGCTGTTGCCTGTATCCGTGTACAACCTGAAGAAACAGACAGTACATGTTCAGTCAGATACAACAGAAAGTAGGCCTTCCAGTAGTTACAGATCTTCCACAACAAAAGTGGTTCAGGGTGTAGGGAATGCACGCAGTCTGGGATGGGATGACGTGGACAGAAAACGAGATGAATCCAAAGAACGTGAGGAGTCGGAGGAGAGGGTGTATGAAGAGGTAAATGACCTTCTTCTAACAGTACCTCAGACAGCAAAGGGTACTCCTAAAAGCTACATGAGCCCTTCTGCGAATGGCTGTTACCAGTTTCACCCTGATTCGGGGAGAAATGTTTTTACAGAAGTGGAGCTGAACGTAGACGAGGATCCATTGGAACGGATGTTGGCTTCACCAACACATGGCAGTCAGTGGGAGGGGCTTACAAGTCCAACCAAACGCCACGCTATTTACCAAAACCACAACTACACCTCAAACTACCCCCAACAGAAGCAACCGTCGTTGTATCGCAAACCTCAACAAGAATACACTTCACATTCAGTTCATGTTGGATTTTCAGACCTTCGTTCACCAGTGAATCAACCTTCCAATCATCTTTCTAATCCCCATAGAAATCAGCCTCCTCCCCACCATAGACTCATCAACTCAAGACCATTTAACCAGAGTCCCCTGCGTCAGAATAGTTACCCCATACCCCAGTGTAACTCTCAAGCTCTGAGCAACTCCAGAGATTTCAGCGGTTCCTACAAACAACAGAGGAGCTTCAGTGGCAACCAGATCTTCAACAAACCTCTCCAAGAAAAGATGGGGTGTAAGCAAATAGAACCAGATCAAGCGGGGTACTTCCACAACGGTTTCACCTTTTCTGAAAGTCAATCTACTGGGTCTATAGAAACCTACAGAGACAGAAATCTATATCCCCCTACTTCAGACTCCGATGCAGTGTATAGTCATCCGGACTATGATTGCGTTAAGTCCTCACCGGCCTCCCCAGTCCCTCAAAACAGCCAATCACACAGTCAAACACAATCATTTGCCCCAAAACAGACGTGGCACCAAAAAGTGTCCCACGTCAATACAAGGCACCAGACACAGGCTGAAAGCAACATTTCAGTCCAGTCACATTCAGGACCTTCATCAAAACATCCTCAATCTGCTACGGCAGACTCTACAAACCGCAGCCCATGCAAGTCTAAGTCTCTGGGCGACTTGACGTCCGAAGACATCTCCTGCAACTTTCAGAGCAAGTACCACATTATCAGTCGCAGCTTCATCACCCCGCACATGAGGAAGCAAAAGAAAATGGGCACCGTGGGGGGAGAAACTTTCCAGCCGCAGTCCTGTGATCCACTCACAGAACAGCTACGTAAGCTGGTCAGTCTGGAAGGGGACGACAGTGACAGAGACAGAGACAGGCCACAGCCTCCTCAGTTACGTCAGGAAGCAAAACACCTGCAGTCACACCCATCGAGTGTAGCCCCTGTTGTTCCCAGGGATGTAGACGACTCTCCTCCCCCGCTGACCCGTCGCCTATCTTCACGGAGCCAAAGCCGAGTGCGTCACATCAATAACCGCGCCCGCGAAAGGCAACAAGAAGCTCTGAAACCCCGGTCTGGGGTGGTCATCAACAGCACTGCCAGTATCGGTGGGGTTGTGCTGAGGAATAAACCAGCGTCACAGAACCCGCCAGCTAACAGACACTCCACTGGCTCCTACATAGCGGGCTACTTCGGTCAGCTGGAGGACAGGGGACTCCCCGAAGGAGCCTGCACCTCACTGCTCTACGGAAATGGGGACCAGTATGACGACCGGTACTACGCTGACGACTCGCTGCAAACTCCAAACAACTCTGTGTCAGAGCCTGAAGTCTACTTTCTGCTCAGACTATAAGCATGAAACAAATGGCAAGGCAGTGATTGTTTGATGGGATGGATATCGCTGAAGGATAAAACTCAACCATTTCTGTTCACATGTCCTTCAACAATAAGGTCTTGCTTTATAACAGTTAATTCTACGTTATTCCATGCTATTTTGTCAAAAAAAAAAAAAGGTTCATTCTCTGCAAATGAAGTAAAGCACCACATATTATGCCTGGTCAGATCAGACAGCATGAATTTCTGTATGAAACGTCCACTATTCAATGGTGAATGGTCTAGTCAGCTGTGTGTTGTCTATATTCTGTTCGATGTGTAAATGTACCTGGGAGCTTTGAGTCTCTTTGAATGGCTTCCTAAGACTGATTGTACAGACTCTTGTTAACTTTGTTCCTGTGATGTAACGTCCAAACAATTCTCACTGACCAAAAAGCAAAAAAAGAAAAGAAAAGAAAAGAAAAGAAGAAAGAAGACTAAAGAAAAGATTAATTGACTTTTAATCAGATTGGGAATGTCTTTCTCTTTGTATCATTTGAATGTGTAGTATAATCAAGTCACTACTTACTTTTATTCGATGGGATTCACCACGTCAAATATCAAATGTAAGTCTTTCTCCTGACTATTCAGTGGTATTTCTTTATATTTTTTTGTGTTGTGTGTAAATATTCCAGACATGATTTCATGTCAGAGATGGTTTTAAATTTGGAACCAATCTGAGTGTATACATTTTGTTTGTGCATGTTACATGTGAACATGTCAAGCATGACTATGCACCAGTTTTTACGGTAGATGTTGCATTGCCCAAACACATTTGCACAAAACAGATAGTTGTATCAGATACAACAAAGGGACATTGGCTTGTTTGTATTGGGTGCAATAGAGTACATAAACCTTTGTGCTTGTACTTGTTGTGCGCTCTGACTTGTAGAATTTGACAATATGCTTACAAATTTGAAGAAGAAGAAAAAAAAACATTGGAATTTAAAGGTTTTTATTTTTGTAATTACTTTGATACAGACTGCAAAAATAATATCTTGTTGGTTCTGGTTCTATTACTTTGTTTTACTTAATCCTAGTCACAGTTTCACAGGTCAGGCTGAGGAGGAGATGGAGGCTGAGCAGCAGGGTTTTTTTTTTTTAAATGATTTCAGTGTTACACCATCCTTTTTTTCTTTGTATTGTTGCTCATTGAAGAACTGTGAGCATTTTCCTACCAATGCAATAAAATGCTGAAATATCTGATTTACACTAATGGTGTTTATTCCCCCCCCCTCAACATAATCACTCAAACATGAAGTTGAGCCTTGAAATTAATTCCTTGTAAGTCGCAAACAGCCTCATCTTTTCCCTTATGCCACCTTAAATGTAATGGGATGTAATTGCTCATGAAATGATTGTGTAATAGAGGTGATAAATGGCCCACCTGTTGCTCTGGGCATACAATTCCCCAATCTGGTTCCAATTTAGACTGCCACACTCTGTTAAAATTTAATGGCTCAGTTACTGTACAAACATTCCTGTAAATTTAAAAGATTGTGTGATTTTTTCCCCCTCCAATCACACTTAGACAATAAAAATGTTTAAAAGCTTGAGCACTCTGTCGCCAAAATTATTATTGTTCCTTGTCATTTCATGAAATGGCACATCAAAACAACAAGCATGTTAAAAGTGCGTGGCGTTCATTGACATGATGACGTGGCTGAGTCGAGTGAAGCAATTTGGAATATTGAGTGTTTGTGTTCACATAAAGGCCACTTTATGTTTGGCTTCAGGTGTGAGCAGGGCTACAAACATTTCTGTCTTTTCTCATGACAAAGAGCAGGTATGAATACGAACCTCCCATTTGTTTCAACATAAAGAAAAATGAGATATTACAAAGTATTGTATGCAAGTCTGTGTAAATTGACTATACATGCTGGTAATTATCCCCTTCTTCTCTTCCTGAGGTGACTTGCATCACTTGAATAAGCAATTTGCATTCTTTATGGCCTGGCAGTAAAAATACATGAAAAATGGGATTTTTGACAGTTATTTTGAAAATTCTGCCGAAGAAAAGCATTTAGGAAAGGCTAAAGAGTGGGAGCACATTGAGTCTCTTTGTTTAACCGATGGGGGGTAAGTCTGGCAGCCTAGTGTCAGATGGCAAAATTGCTCTGCTACCCGGAGTGAAGCTTTGTTTTCATGTATGTGACGAGCTGTTTCTAATAAGTTTGGCGTCTGCAAAGTTCCCTGTAAATGGTCAGAGACATGCAAAACTGCAAGTTGGCTCCTCACGCCTTAATTTGAAGCAGGCTTGATTTTATGTTCAGGTTTATGATCGGACTGCTCTTTTAATCATTGCTCCTTCTTCTTTTTCTTTCATTTGACTTATAATGGCAGAATTTTTCAGGTGATTCTCGGTTTCTGAAAGGAGTTAATAGTGACTATTTAAGCCTGTGAGAATCTGATCATCCAATCAACCAGCCTGATTATATGTTTCTTCATTACAGAGTTTGTGTCAAGTGTGATTCGTGTGACATTTATATTTCAACAAAATCTAGAAACTAATCTAAGACTGCTCTTACAAGTATAGATCATTGTCTGAATACATGTTTTGAAGGCTCAAAAACCAACCAAACAAAAAAACAAGACACAAATATTGACAAACGTCTCCACAACACCACAGGGAGTCGACGGAGGCAGTGCAGCATCCTTTTACTGACACGCCGCCGAGGTAAGAGTGGCACATAATGTTCACCTTGCAGTTTATTCTGCAGCTCGCACTCGCCACAGCCTCCTCACCTGCCCACACAGAGACCGTCCTCCCCAAAACACTCCAGACTACAAAGAGGTAAACACAATTATCACTTATAAACAAGAAGAATGAAGCTCTTAAGCTCTTTAGTCTTGGGTTAAGTTTTGAAAGCGCCACTAGGAAAACATCCTTATATACACCAAAAAGAGGTATTTTCAAGGATTTGTATGTACTCTTTGGTCAATCGTAAGAGCTGGTTACATCCTGGACAGGCTGCAAGGTCCACACATATCCATATTCACAATTATATCCATCTGCAGAGTCACCGGTTGGCCTGAAACGCATGTGTGGCAGAGAGGCGCATGGCGGGCCTCAGGTGAGGCTCGTTAGAGGCTGATCGCCAGGAGCCGGTGAGATGCCGTGTGACAGGCGGAGGAAATAGCCGGAGTGCGAGTGTGAAAGTGTTTGTGCATGCAGAATAAAAAAAATGCTCAAGTGGCAATGTGTGTCCTGGCCTCTGTGTTCCCCATCAGTAGCGGGGTGGCCTGCCGCAGCAGGTTTCTGAACTGTGGGAGGGAAACCAGAAAAGTCGGCAAACAAAGCCCATTATTTCAGGACATATACACTGTTGTTCAGGCGATGGTTGTGATGCCTGGATCGCCATTAGCAAAATAAAAGTATGCTGCATTGACTGTATTACATAGGCTCACGGGTAAAATTAGAATTTAAACCGGTGAAAAAGTATGAGTGTCGTTTCACTGATTATCTCGACTTGTGACTGGTCTGTTCTCATCTGTACTCTGTGTTCCTCCTCCATGTATTTGCCCTTCGCCCTGTGCAGTGTCCGTCTGACTTCTGGTCCAATAATGAAAGAAGGACCTGCATCCATCGGCAGCTGGTCTTCTTGTTCTTTAATGAAAACCCCGGGCTTTACTGCAACTGCTCCAGCTGTGCCTGGTGCCGCTGTGATGAGGCTGGGTTTGTTCGGTATCCTTTACTGCCGTCACACACCTACGATGCAGAACCCAGCATCAGGTAACATGTTGTAGGTTTTGTGACGTGCAATTTGTGTCTTACGATGTTATTATTTCTCCACCTCAAGGTGCAAGCAATATCTCAGGGTTGAGCCTCCTGGTCATGTCCTGTCAGTCAAGATCGGCTTCCTCTGCCTCTTGGTGTCCCAGTCTGCGCCACCATTGTTGTACGAGTTTGTTTGAAATGGATGAATGTGACGAACAATGTAAAGAACTTTTTTTTTTTTTTTTTTTTTTTTTAAATAAAAGCAGTTAAATTAATATGTTGGTTTTTTGTATCACTCGTGTTTTTAGATGGATGGACGAAACTAAAGTACCTGAACGTGTGAGCAGAGAGAAAATGCTGTTAAAATTCCCTCTGATATCTGGATGTTAATCTTGTTCCCAGCACGAGATGGCAGCAAACCGTCAGAAAGCAATAATACGTTTTATTTACTACATTTTGAAACTTGAGTCAGACATTGTTCGTTTTTGTATCATGCCTGGTTGTTAATGTTTTTTAAACAGCCTCCTATTCGCTTTAACACTAAATACAGAGTACAGACTGCGTCCGGTTTTGCTCTATTAATACTGGAGAGTTTGTGATTCATGGCAAAGCAGTTTGATGAGGTTTGGTTTGGCTCCTGTCAGAGTGGGTGGAGCAGGGCTTGTCCTTGAAACAATTGTTAACTATGTGTTTAACACATTCCTGTGCGGTCGGAATGTGGGATAAAGCAAAAGGACTCTGCTTGAGATGCAACAAATCTACCTGCAGATCCAGTTTGACAAGCTGGTCGTGTGAAGACGTAAATCACGTATCGAACAAGTGCACCTTGTTCACCTCATGGCTCTGCTGCACTTTCGACCAAACATGTCTGAGTGTGTGTTGCCCTCATGCCACGGCTGACAGGCAACTTCCCCAGAAGCCAGGGGGGGACGGGACCCGGGGAATAGATGGCGGAGGGACAGGAAGATTGGGTGGGACAGTCTGCTGAGAGGCGGTAGGTTGGCCTCCGTGTCTTTCATTTGAAGGAAGTGTTGAGTGGCAGGTATTCGGTTATCTTCAGGAGTGAAAGCCTGGAATGGTGCTACTAATGTCTTTTGATCTTTTAGACAGAAATATGACAGCAACTTAGTTTGTTCCGTTCCAATTTAACACATGAGATTAATTAATGCTGAATTGATTAATAATATATTGCTGGATGGAACGTTTTGACTCACTAATAACCTTTTCTTTTATCTCTGCTCACTTGATGTTGTCAAAACACTCCATTACTTTCATTTTCGGACCTGCTGATATTCATCTAGGTGACTTAAATAATCAGATACGTGTGCCTTACATAGCCTGACCTACAAACCTGTGTAAATGCAAGACAGACTTCCTGTATCTTTTTCTCGTGGTGCTGCTTTGAAACAACAATGGTATACCCCCCCCCCCCCCCCCCCCCCCTTTTTTTCTTTTGAAATGTGTGACCACAGTGCAACTGATGGTCAGGCCCCGAACACCACTATTTCCCAGACCGTGAGGGCTCTGCCACCTTGGTACAGTTTGGCTCCAGTGGGTGTAGTGTGGTCAGTGTGCCAGCTGGAGGCGCTGCTGCACCCCTCGCTGTCCCTGCTGGATGTGTGCTGCAGGTTGTTTCTGGTGAGTCTGCTGTGGCTCATTCTGGGATGGTGCATCTACACCCTGAAATGCCGCCTGCGGCCAGGGCACAGCCGGGTGAGCACAGCCGCCTAAAATTCATCCCACTCCCCCTTGTTTTTATTTATTTTTTAATTTTTAAAAATGTTTGGTCTTAATGTTTATTCAATGATTTTGCTTCAATCCAAGGAGGAGCCTCTGGCTCAGGAGGTTGTGGCTGAAAGCAAGAATAAAGAGCATTCATGGTGAGACTTGATTTTTTTTTCATTCAAAATATCCTTATTCAAAAGTATTTTTATGTGTTTGAGAGAGGATCGCAGTCAGTTCCTTCATTATGGAACTCAATCGAACTTGAACATATTACATATTTATATGTTCCAACAATAAAATGAGGTGCGTACAGTCACGGTGGCCTGAATGTTCCAGGGTGTCCCAGTGGAGTCCGGGGGTCCGCCTCCCTTTAGCCGTGGCCCTGGCTGACAGCCTGCTGCTGTGTGTGCTTCAGGAGCCCCTGCCAGACCCCCGTTTGCAGCACATCAAGGCTCTCATCTCCAGACTGAAGGTAAGACGGACCAAACCACCAAGTAACTAAATACTCCCTGACTTCAACACGCAGCCGCCTCCAGCCGTATTTGTCATCGCCGGTGTTTTTGCCATCGCTCTCTGCATGTAGATCAGCATAACGTCTTTGTAATAGTCCAAGGATCAGACCCTATGCTCAGGAATGTCGAGATATTCTCGCCGCAGGCAAAACACGCCACCAGTGAGCCGCTGTCATCTGAAATGTGAATTATCTAGAGTGACAGTGACGGGGAAATGTGAACGCTCTGTCTCCTTCTCGCGCTCCGACGTAGTCGGTGGGCGACACGCTCGAGAGGGCCGCCACTGCGGCGGGCATGACGCTGGAGGAGGTGGACCGGGGCTCCGTGCTCACCGACAGGCTGAAGCTCATCTGCACCTTCCTCCAGCAGAGGTGACGTTCCACATCTGGCGCAGCGGCTCGGCCCACGTCGGTTTCTGTTGGATTAACGTCACGCGTGCTCCTCCCTCACAGGACCGTCTCCCTGCATGCTTTGGTCCAGGCGCAGGGGGATTTCGAGGCCAGTGTGGCGGACATGCTGCAGGGCCTGGACAGCCTCTGGGCTCAGCTGGAGGAGCTGCACACCGGGGTCACGCTCAGCAAAGAGGGGAGTCAAGGCCGGGTGGCTGTGACCTCGGCCCAGACTGACGCAGAGGTCAGTCAAGGCCTCAAAATGCCAGAGTGGTATACATCACATTGTCAAAGCGTTTCCTCAGAATGGTCCATCTGTCTGTATTACAAACAACGTTATCCAAAAATATAACATTTATTAAGCGTACACCCTCCCCTGGACCAGGATCTTAAGACCTGGTCAATGCTGATCCTCTACAGTGCCGCTCATACCAACGTCATTGAGTTATGTTTCAGTGTAAGCAAGACCCACATCAACTGGGATTAACTGCAATTTAATTTAATTTAGCCTACAAACTGGTCTGAAATGAAATGCTTTATCCACAGGATGTTGAACGAACATACTCAATATATACATATATAACCTAACCTCATAGTTATTAACTGGTAGCTTTCCAAATATCTTCTTAACTCTGCAGTTTGCATCATACTATTTTATATTTTCTTTCCATCTCTAAAAAAATTATGCATGAAAAGTATTTAGGCTATTTCAGCGATTTTGTCGATTTAACACACATGTGTATCATATAGTGTTTATTTTTTGTGAGAAAGTCATAAAAGTTTGGACGAAATCATTTGAAACATCTTAAAGTCGTCGTTCTAATGTCGCCTGTGAGTGACCTGGACACTCTGTATGTTTGTCAAAGACTTTATTTGCAGTGTTGGGACGCTACAGGACCAAACTTCAGTCATGCCAAGCTCATCTGAAGGAGAGCACACAGCTACTGCAGGTAAAAAGTCAAATCAACACTCGTACCGTATGCTCTGTGGTCGTTCACTGAGAGACGTCCTGTCGTCCCGTCCTGCAGGAGTTAACGTGGAGTCACGCTCACGTCAGCAACGAAGTGAGCGGCAGCAGTGAGTCCGTCTGGCCCGAGGTTCTGCTTCAGTCCAACATAGAGCAGGTACTTGAAGCCTTGAAGCAGACAGACGGTAAAAAAAAAACCCACCTCCATACGAGTGTAAACTTTCATCACTTTTAGGGGGCTCCAGATGCTTTTATCAGGATTTACAGTCATAACACACAAATATACTAAACAGCACGAACACAGTAACAACTATGCGTCTCTGCGAAACTCATGTTTCCTGAATGCAAAAAGAAAAAAAAAAAGATGATTTAACAAGGAAGGATTTGCAGCTCAGAGCGTCGTCTTGAATGTCATTTACGCGTCAATAATTAACGTTTACAGTTTATATGTTTGAGTTTTCTGTTTTCGTTATTTGCACTGGTTAACCAAACTGCAACTGAGATGCTTTACCAATGGGTAACATGTAAAATAAAGAAATTATTTAAAAAAAATTATTATAGAAAAGAAATGATATATTATTATTGTTATGCATAACGTGACACATGATACAGTATAGGATATTTGTACTTTATGGATGTAAATCCTGATTAAAATCAGCTGGAACAGAACAAATGGCTCCAGCAACAACCAGGCAGACGAGAATCACTTTTTGGAAGGGAATCACTTTTTAGCACAACACCGGCTCCCAAGATGCAAAGATTCTTTCACGGTCACTATTCCCACCTGCATCTCCCCTTCCCACCCCATTGAAAATAGTTCCTTCTGCTCATGTCTGCTCATGGCGGACTCATAGTGGTTTGACTCGCGGTCCGTATTCTAGTTTTATTCTTCCATATCGGTAGTTTAAGAGTTGAGACTCTCCGACTGATAGCATCCGATGCCTCATCAGTCCATACCAATGTCGGGTTCCCTTGTTCAAGTTTATAGCGTATTGTTCTCTGCACACTTGTCTGTGTGGTTTCATTACAAAAACATAGCAACAGCGCCCTCACGTGGCCGGGCATATTCACTGCATCGTTGTCAGTGTCTGCTGCTACAGTGTAAACACACCACTTTTTTTTTTATTTTTTAAACTGATCAGGTGTTGTCATGTGAAACGCTGTTGTGTGATCAGGGCCTGAATGTGTGTGTGTCTGTGTGTTTCCTTGCAGTTTGACAGAGTTCAGGAGTGTTTCAACGCTGTGGAGCAGCAGACCTCCACTTTCCGGGCCCACCTGGAGGGACTCAGAAAAGCAAACCAGAAGGCACATGCGGGGCTTCTCGCTCACGCCAAACTGACCCGCTCCAGCTCCGTCCCTCACCAGGCGCCGCCGCCGCCTCACCACAACCGAATCGTCAATGAAGATTCACTGGAGCGTCGCAACTCGACCTCGTCCTCCAGGTCCGCTCATTCACAAGACACCAAAACGGGCTCAGAGTCTCCACCCTCGCTCTATAAGAGGTCGGCGCTGCAGATTTCTTCCACCCTTGACTACCTGCGCAGATCTGGAAGAAAGAAGTGATTTTGTTTTTCTGTCACAAGCATCTAGCCTGTCGTGCGGACTTTAAATTGGGACATTTTTCAAATGTTGATCATTTGTTGGTTATTGTAGTTTATTTATTGCTATTTTTGTGATCATCTCACCACAACCTGTGTGTGTGCTGCTGTTCAGCTTCCACTTAAAAAAAAAAACAGTAAAAGGAAAGTGAGACTTTGACTCTTCATTCTGTCACAACTGAGTTTAATAGTAAAGAATGTTTGAAACACCAGGAGGCGCACGTTCACCAGTTATCACAAGAACAACGTTTGAGTTGGTCATCCTTACAAGGGACACGTGTAAACAGTCACAGCTCTTCTTGGGCATTTTCATCATCAGGCTGCTGATCCGATATGACGCAGTGATTAAGATGATAATTACACTCTACAAACTTGAAATAATGACACAAACTGTCTCGTGAAAGAGTTGTAAACTATCATTTAACAATAATCCCAATGATTTTCAAAATCAGTTTCACAAAACAGAGACTTTACTTGCAGCCGGTTAGATTTTTTTTTTTTGTTGCAAACACTGGAGGTGAAGAATCGATATTGAGTTGTTTTCTTCCCGAATGTATTGGGTTGCCTCTCTCTGAGTCTCTGTGTCAGACTAAGTGACTTGAGCAGCCCGGGCCCTTCAAAGCCGGGGATCTGAGGCCGAGGGCGGGGGGGGCTAGGGGGGTGGAGGTAGAAGGGGGCAGTGGAGGTCAACGCCGGAAGCGTTTCTGTTATTACTAAAAACTGAGCAGCCCTCTAGACCTTTCCGAGAGACATGAATGTCTTTGATCCAAATTCAATTACCCCCACAAGCGCCGGGGCTGAAGCCAAAGCCCTCGACATAGTTTTTTCCCGACCAGATTGCACACTTTCTCAGCGCTACAAGATTCCCGATGTGGCTGCGCCAGTTATCGTCCGACCGTGGCCTTGCGCTCCTGAACGCACATCTGTCCGAGTCCCTCACGCTGGGGGCAAGTGATTGGGGAGAGGTGGGGGCCGACCTTCGGGTTGTGGTGGGTGCAGGGGGGGGGGGGGGGGGGGGGTGGGATTGGAATGCAAGCTGAACGCTGCAGGATCTGAGCTGTCACAACACCAAAGACACAAACACACCGTGTCTGCACATTGTTGTTGAGGCACAATGAAGACCGGGGAAGGAGAAATGTGTGTTTGGTTATTTGGAAGTTAGTGACAAGGCCTTGGGGGGTGGGGGGGGTGTAGAAAAAAGAAAAATTGTTATGACAGGCAGCATGAATATGTAACATTTTCCACGAATCAGTCATGGAAACACGGAACCGTAACATCTTGGATGTTTTCCTCAGAAAAACAATGACCACATTTGCTTTGAGGGACCAACTGTCATTGACAGTCTGGGATATTTGTGACTTCCTTTATTAAGAGCTGTAATCAATGAATGAATGGAAGAAGAGGTCAATTTTACATTTTTTTTTTTTTTTTTATGTGAATGAGAACCTCATGAACGTCCCGGATTAAACTCGTCGCCGGTTTGTGACGTCACAGCCGGCAGAGGGACGCTCTCGCAGAGCGCAAGAATGAGCAAATGAAATTACCACAGGATTTGTTTCGCTACACTGAGGAGTTGATGAGCGGCTTCCTCGCAGGGCCACTCCGGTCCTGGAGGAGAGGCTATTTCAAAGCCAGCTCAAGTGTGTGTTGTTTCAGAAAATATGGTTCATGGCAGAGGTCAATCCCTCGCCTTATCCTGACAATTACTCAAGATCAGGTTTCAGTGCACATACACACAGCATGCATTTAGCCTGATCCCTCCTCCGATGGCACCGGGAGACACCACGCCACAAGTCTAAGCGACGGCTATCTGATATAAACAACACTGGAAATGTTCACGGAAAAGTTTCTTGAGAGCACCGTTAAATAAACCTTTTGAAATCCATTTTTAACCCCGTTAACATAACAAAAATATCCCCCCAAAAACTGCTTCTGCTTCAATTGTTGCAGTGTTCAGAGATAAATCTTGCAGTGCCACTAAACAACGGCAAACAAAATAAAAATAAAACACTGAGCACACTTTAACTATGATGAATGATCGTGACGGTGCACACAGGATGTGTGTATGTGTGCGGACAACTGGGGTCCTGTTAACCTTTTAAAATTGATGGCAGTGACAACCGAGGTCGAGGTTGTATGACTTCATCTGAGGAGCCCTCCCCCCCCCCCCCCCCCCCCCCCCCCCAACGATACATCACAGCAGCTTTTGTTGCCAAGGAGTCACTCTAAAGTCATTTTCATACAAAACAAATCCTGGAAACAGCTGAGATCAGTTCTTTTTTTATGACTGCTGACTGTTGGAATAGTTTGTGTGAGGTTGCCATAGCAGCGAGTATCTGCAACTGTTGCAATAGTTTGTGTGAGGTTGCCATAGCAGCGAGTATCTGCAACTGTTGCAATAGTTTGTGTGAGGTTGCCATAGCGGCGAATGTCTGCAACTGTTGCAATACATTTGTTGAAAAACTTAATGCAATGTCTTTTACGTTTAACTCTTGCATGTGTCACTTAAGTCGAGTGGAATGGCAGCAATTTTTTTCCGATCGGGTTTTGGGTGTCGTTTACACAGCAACGGTGCTGCGAGCCACTGAAAATCAAGTTTTTGAAAGCGCTGTAGTTGTAGAAACGGGGGCAAAAAGCAACTTTCTGGAAACGTTTGGGATCAATGTCCGTGTAGACGGAGCAAACACTGCGAACGTGCATGCACACCACCGCCATATCGAATACTTCTTTTGCACGTGTGCAAGAAGCTGGACAATAACAACAATGGCGGCGTCTGGAGTGTCAGGACTCCCAGTCCATTATCTCCAGGGACTTGTCCATGCGAACGTCTGCGTACTTCATTTCTTAATGTTTATAGAGTATTGTTCTGTGTGTGTCGTTTCATTTCAAATACAAACAAAAGCACCTACTAGTGGCACGATGTGAAAAACAACATCGTTTTCATCGTTTCTGCCATTTCCATGCAGATGGAAATTGCTTTCGTAATGTTGCTGTGTAGACGTGAAATATTTCTGAAACGAAAACTCAAAAACAACATTTTCACTTGAAACATTTTTTTAAAAATGCCTTAGAGCTTTCTTATGGTTACAGTTGTGCTTCTCTTTGCATTAAAATGACATGACGAGAGTATGTCTTCTCTAAATGTTTGGTTAGTGTTCACACTGAACAGTTTATTTGAATTGTGTTAGTGGTTAGTACTCGTGTCTCACGGTTCAATTCTGTTATCAGGGATTTTCTGTGCTTTTTGTGTGTGCGTTGAATTTGATAACATTTCTGTGGATTTGCGTGTTAGTGTCCTTTGTTGTCATCATGTGATGATCTGCTGGGATTAGCTCAAAGTGTGTACAACGCCAATAAAGCAACAATCATGATTAGTTTTTAAGGTAGAAAAAAAAAATACAACATCTCAAGAAAAAGTTAGCTACAATCCGAACAAAGAAAAATAAATAAATGATTGGCTGATGTGTTCTGTGCACTAATTCTGTGGTATTGCAATATCACAAAAAAAAAGTAATAAGCTGAATCATCAAGTTTACGATCTATTTTGAATGAGACAGTGTTTTCTGTGCCAATTCTGAACAAGCAATACTTCTGGAAAATGTCTGTGTTAGACATTGTCGTCTGCATCAAGTCATTCACACTTTTTTTTTTGGTTGTCAAGATGTGCCTGGCTGTGAAGAAAAAGAAAAAAAGAAACCAAGTCAAGCACATGCATGGCTGCGATTAAAGGACATGGACCCAGATAACGGCGGACCACTTTTCACCGGAGGCTGTTGGAAACAGAACGGACAGCTGCGCATTGAGACGAAACATCAAAACGCCCGCCACAGATGCACGCAATTAGCAACATGGTAGACATTTGGGGAGCAAAAGGTCCATAAACTCGCAACTTATTTTGGTTGATCTAAGATGGCTGGAGGCGAGCCTCAACTCAACATTAATGAGCTTTGGGTTCGGGGACGACGCGTTCCACCAGCTCAGGGTCTGACGTGGAAGAAAGGCTAAGCTGCTCCTGAAACCGTTCCCATAGATTCTTCTTCGTGCTCTAATATCTAATATGATCCCGTTGGGTGACGGTATGAACAGGTCCGTATGTGCATATTGAGTGAGTGACAGAAATAAATCCAGGGAGAAGAGAAGACTGCAGGCTCAATGTGTTTCCAATCAGGAGGAAACGCCACCTCGCTTCCTGTTGATGTAAATATTTTCTTATTTTTGTTTTCCAAGCAATCAGGATAGAATAATGAACCCTGACCTCTCCGCCCTCATGTTTTCTTATCGCATGACCGTGGCCCATTTTCTGTGTTGACATTGGCTGAGGGAGAAAATGTGCTGACCAGAGACTGGAGCATGGTTTTAGGAATCGAGCCGTCCAGCCGCCATTTGGACGGCCAATTTTTCTATTATTCTGTAGTTATTCTGTAGTTTTCAGCTATAACTTCTCACACTGACCTGCTTGTTGTCATTAAAAAAGTGGCAACTCTCCAACGATTAAACAAAGTAAAAAGATATTTTATTTTTTGTGCCTCTTTGTTCGTGTTGGGTGTAACACATTACAGAGGAGCACATCACTGTAATCACGTTTTGTCGGCAATCCAGTCACATGTCAGTGTCGTGAACTCAGAAATCACACCACAGCTGCGAACCAAACTATTACTTTTTTCATTTTCTGTGAGAGAAAAACTGCCCTTTTTCATGACGTGTGCCCAGATTATCATCATCTGCAAAAGCTCTTAAACCAGAAATACAAGCATCCATTGATGAATCTAATGTCACCAGAAACATGTGGCGGTCTTTAACTGTGGACACATCCATCACTTGATCCTGTGATGGTAATGATGATTACTGCTAAAATGACAATAATTACATTACCTGCTTACATTAGAGTCACCTAATCCTCTGTCACCTCAGTTTGGTAAGTGTCTGTGTAGGAAATAGGACAGAAAACATTAAAATATTAGACAAAGTGACTCTCGTGCTTTGCAGCTGAGTCCCATTTTATGATAATACAATCTCATCTAACAAAACATCCTCTTGTAAATAAACACACAAATAGCAAGTGTGGTTACAATCACTTAAAACCTCATGATCACTGCAGAGCTCATGAGAGTTTTCTGTTTGACACACTATCTTCTGCTTTTCTTCCACGCTGCATTCCTCCTTAAATCGGGAGTATAAAGTTTTGGGGTTTCCCGTCAGTTGACGTTCACATGATAATACATCACTGCAAAGAAAACAACAATAAACTCATCCCCGCTTGGAAAATGAATGAGTGATGAGGCATGTTTGTTGTGCCTCTATTGTTGTCCCATCAAACTCATTAAAAGGTAAATAAAGGTTCCAGGGCAGGCAGTCTTTTATTTCACAGTGTGTTATGACAAATGTGACACTTGATGATGTGAAACTATTAAAAGATCCTTAAGAGATTAACGCCTTTCACAGCAAGTGATTGACTGATAAAACAGAAGACAAAAACAATTCTCTTGGGAGAAAAGAGATTCATTCAGTGTTGACAGACACATTCGCTGTGCAAATGAATTCTCGCCTTCAGATAAAAATAGCTCAGTGGTTTTAAAAACGGTTGTGGCTCGAACTATCAGCGGCAGCGCCAATCGTGAAATCTAAGGTGGAATTGAATACAGATCCAGCATAATCCCACGCCGGCCTCTCTTCATTGGCTTTCTTCTTCTGTGGTCTCAACGCTCCAGCTTGTCTCTTCTCCTCTCTTCTCCAGACGAGGCAGCGATGTGTGAGGCAGCTCTCTGAGGAAAGGCTAAACAAACAGGCTGGCCCAGGCACAAAGACTCCGCCATTCAGAGACATGCGGCAGCTAAACTCTTCTCAATCCAAATATCCAACCCCCCCCCACCACCACCACCACCCCAGCCACGACTCTGAAGCCCTCACACTCCCACTGCAGCCTTGTGCCCTGAGCGTGGAGGAAAGATGGAAGAGGTGTGTGTGCATGTGTATATGTGTGTGTGTGTGGGGGGGGGATTCAGATTCCCATTCACTGAATGTCACCACCTCACAAAGGGGACCGCATGACACTGCCACTAAATCAGAGTTAATGGACTCCTTTCTCAGTCCTGTGAACATGACAGGGGGCGTGTGAGCCAGAGTGAGGGGGTGTGAACCGGAGACGGGGGCTGGCGAGGGTGCCTGTTTGCCCCATTGAAAGGGGCACATGGGCCGATGAGCCTTGTGCGATATAGTGGGAGCCGGGGGAAGTGTGTTTTCCAGGGGCATTAGCAGCTTGCCCAATGCAAAGCCCCTTGTCTCGTTCAGCGCTTGTTTGTTTCAAGCGGTCCGTAACTCACGCACTACATTCACTCCCCTGGACTGTTGTCGGAGAGAGACGGATGCTTATCATACGCCTTGTTTGACGGCTCCGTCACGACTCTTTCGAAGCGCCTGATTTGTGTGCAAGAAACAAAACAACACGGCACCAAACAGGGGCCACTTTAACAGTAAGACCCTCGCCACACAAGCCACGTTGCTGCTGAGGCAATCAATCAAAACTCCACGGATGGAGCTCTGCGCTGCACCATCCACTGCCATTGTGCTGCGTTTTGTCAATTTGCATGTGAACACTTATTTCACAATGCGGAGCCAGACTTGGTGATCGTCCCCACGGGGCGGCGCCTATTGCGAGCGGTCCCTCCCCTCCCGTCACCCCAAACTGCGCCGCTCAGACGCCGGGGCAGAGATGAGTGAGGATGGCATTGGTGTCACTTGGTGGGCATTCATCGCCGATGAGCCCCCCCCCCCCCCCCCCCCGCCTTTCACGACATGGGGGGGAGGCGCAGAAAGACAGAGGCAGAGAGACACGGAGCCACAGGTACCGACCTCATTAGCAGATAAAAGCAACCTTTCTCCCGGACCTCTGACCCCGGAGGTTTCCATGGAGCCTTCCAGTCGTGGCATAGATGAAGCATGCTGGGATTGCTCCCAGCAGGGGCCGGGTGAATATGGGCCGCTGTGAGAATTATTAAGCCCCCCCCGCCCCCCGCCCCGACACGCCCTCTCCAACACACCCTGCATTTTTCATACATGGATCTATAATCGTCCACTGCAAAATCTCTCTCTCTCTCTCTCTCTCTCTCTCTCTCTCTCTCTCTCTCTCTCTCTCTCTCTCTCTCTCTCTCTCTCTCTCTTTCTCTCACTTCCAGCTTTGTTTCAGTCGTACGAATTCCAGTCAAATTGTTAAGCTCATTACATCCTTGAGTTCACCTTTGATGTACAAAGAGGAAAAAACTGACAGAGGAAAGGAATGAAACGACTGTACTTTTTTTTTTTTGTGCCCGTTCTTGTTTCTATTGAAGTTTACCATGTGAGACGTTTGTTTTCAATATTTATCTCATTGTGGTACTCAATTGATGTGAGTGATTTAGTTTAGTCCACATACTGCAGGAATAGTTGAGATTCAGACCCCATTTACATCGTTTTTGGGTTTTCGTTTCAGAAAAGTTTTGCGTTTATATGGCAACATGTCTGTTGATGATGTCCGTTTTCACAAAAGCACACGGTGAGCACATGAATTCCCATGGTGCACATGTGCAGTAGCAGTATTTCCGCCGTCTGTATGGAGTCAGGGCTTGATTGTTTTCAGAAAGTTTCACCTTTGAAGCAATTTTCAGTGAACTGCAATCAATCGTGAATCTTAAAAAGGTTTGCATTTTCACTTGAATACATTGAAAATACATATGGAAACATGTCTGTTTCACAGAGCAGCCTGTAAGAAAATCTAACACATTTCATTTTTAATACAACTATAAAATTAAGTAGTATTATTGCTTTCACTATTGCATGACAATGATATGATACAAGAGAGTGCTGTGGCGTGTCACCATGCTTCATGTTGTAAAACTTATGGAGGAAAAACAGGGTGTATGAAGGTGTGTGCACTGAATGAGTTGTGCATGTGAGGGTATATGTGTGTGTGTGAGTGTGTATGGTTGTCGAAGAATAGGGGAGCGGGGGGGGGGTTATATCTTGGTCATGCTGACTGAGTTTTATAAGCTGTGGCTAACCCCACTCCCCACAGCTGACTGAATATTAAATAAACAGAGCCAAGTGGCTGAATTCAGCGCAGTGAGAGCTCAGGCACTATTTCACCAGCGCAGGGCCTCCCCCATGGGGCCCCCACATCAGCCTGTCTTATTCTTGGCAGCTGCATTGGAGAGACAGAGAGCCTGTGAGTTTTGGTGGATGGAGAGAGCTGAGGACAAGCAAGGCGGGGGGGGGGGGGCTGAAGGCTGATGTTTGTTGTCAGGCTGCTGCGGGATCAAAATCACAACGGCAGCCATGCCACAATATTCCCGTGTTTGTGAACGAGTCTGTTCTCCTTCTGCTTCCTCGTCCAATCAGAGAGAGAGAGAGAGAGAGAGAGAGAGAGAGAGAGAGAGAATGCAGCGTTTCAGTCGGCCAAACGTGAACAAAGCATTTATGTGCTGAAATCAATGCTCACATGTTAGAAATGAGACTTGACAAGGCAACAAGGACTCTAGTTTTGGAAGTAGCTGATAACCATTATGGATCCATCCATTCGTCCATCCATCCATCCGTCCATCCATCCATCCATCCATCCATCCATCCATCCAAACGTCCGGGTTCTCAGACCGTCTCACATGTCGGCTTTGTTCGAAGTGTGAAACCGTTTACGCTCTCAAAATAGCGACGGGAAGGTCTCTGCCTCATGTAACTGTTACAGACAAAAATCTTAACGTGAGCTCAGCTGTGAAAACACGGGTTTCATCCTCTCCGCGGTATCGGGTCTCTCTCACACACACACACACACACACACACACACACACACACACACACACACACACACACACACACACACACACACACACACACACACACACACACACACACACACACACACACACACACACACACACACACACACACACACACACACACACACAGAGTATTTGAACCGTCCTTTGGGAACCCGAAACCGACTATCCCAGACTGTGAGTTCAAGTCTCCCAGACAGTGAATAAAACGTGTTTGATATCAAACTCCTGTTTGATTTATAAGGTGCTCCCACATGAATACTATCGAGTCACAGTGAGCATGCGGGCCGGCCGTGGGAGCCATTTTCTGGATGGAGTGAGTCGGCGGGGCTCCAGCCTCCCACACCCTGCTTCATAAACACAGCTGTCAGTCTCGTGTCTCCTGTCATTGCCAGCTCCCGTGTTTTACTCTCTCCTCTTTCACATAATTTGAGCTTTAGGGCTGAGCAGGCAGACGGCGTTTCCAGTCAGCACCCTCCTCTGTTGAGGATGTGGGAGAGTCGCGCTCGCATGCTGACGGAACTGATTAGTGCCGTAGAAAGATAATTGAGATGCTGCTCTGTGTTTACCAGGAAGACCAAACACTGGCTGACTCACGCTTAAAAACCAAGTGGGCACATCGTGAGAGTTCAGCTAATTAGAGCCAGTGTTTGTGTTTTTTTTTGTGTTTTTTTATGTGCTGTTGTCCTCTTCGTGTCCGTCCCTGAGCGTCCCACCATGCTTCGCTTCAGACCTCGCACAGAACACACACACACACACATACACACACACACACACACACACACACACTCAGAGGTAGGGAAACACTGATTCATCGTGACCCCTGGAAAGCAGAGGTAGGAGTGCAGCTCATTGGTTTTGAAAGGGGTGAGTGAACGAGGAGGTGGAGGCAGATCGGGAGCGAGAGGAAATGGAGAAATTAAAGGAAGCCGCTTGCTAAAAAAAAACTCTGAGGGACTCCCCCTCCACATCCCACTCTGGCAGCTCCATGCCCCCCCCCACCCCACACAACAGACACACACACTCTCCCTGTGTGGTCCGGAGCTCCAAGTCATTCCAAAACAATCGGCTTTAATCCAGGGAGCGAGGGGCCTGGAGCGCAGCGCTGCCAGACTGCCAGAGCGCCCTGTACTGACGCATGCTACACTACACCCACTCTACACACACTGTACTCACATGCACACACACACACACATAATACACTCATGTAGCCTCATTGATCAGTCGTATTTTAAATGACATATCACAGCGGGCATCAGAGGCTCACAAACACGCGGCACTCCATCACAAACATCTGTCGAATTTCCAAACATGGTCAAACTTAATGTTAATGAGGATTAAAAAGAAGCTGTTTATTTGTCTCGCTCGTCTAAATCTGAATATTCTGGCTCCATGTGCAGGCTTGGAATACACAGCGTGTTCCCGGGCCCGGACCACAACATCATTCTGTATGGATCATTTTAAAACTTTAATGAGACCGAAATTAGGCTGCGGACTCCTGAAACAACCAACGAGGCGCGTGGTATGGAAAAATCTACACGTGTGTATCGACCTGCATCCTGCATGTTGTCTTTCAGGGAAGCAGTTACATGTACTTGGGGTTACGTGCACAGGTACAAGCACCGGTCACAAGTCTGTCGCACCCACTCAAACTCATGATTTAACCTAAAATGCATGTCTTGGGGCAATGAGAGGAATCAAGAGTGTTTGGAGAAAACACTCTTGTTCTTCTTCTGACAGTATTTTCTTTATGTACAGTTACAATTTATCAGTTCAGCAATATAAATGATGGGTTCTGTTGGTAAAAAAAAAAAAAAAGTGCTTTGAGATTGTTGAATAACTTTCAATCTCTTCAATGAGTCAACACGCTGGTGTCAGATATGAGCAGCTTCAAGTCTAAAATATTTCTCTTGTTACTTTAAGTTCAATTCAGATATTATTATTTGCTTATTATTAATTGCAGGTACATAAAAAAAATACATCAGCACCATACTAATCATGACTGTGGTTTAATGTGGTTTCATGCACTGAAATGAATACATCCCATCAATAGATAATTGTCCTTCCAATTCTTAAATTGCTCTTCTGAAAGCATTCGGTTTAATAACATGTTAATTATTTTCTTTCTTCATTTCCTTGGTCGGTCACTCAACGCCCCTGCGTTTCACAGTTTGGCCTGACCAGTTCTCTTTCATGGCTCATCTTTTTCTATTCACACAGGTCGAATTTTGCTGCTTTTCAGGTTGACTGTGCGTTCTCCTGAGAAGGGCTCACATTGACCAGAGCCTGCACACCGCTCTGCCCCGTCCCTCCTCCTCCACCCTCGCAGGCAGGCGGGCAGGCGGGCAGGTGGGCAGTGCAGGCAGACAGGCAGGCAGACAGGCAGGCAGGCGGGCCAAGGGACTCTGGGATTAGCCTACATCGTGTGCTGCTGCCGCCTGGAATGTATATTTCTGGCACGGCCACAGGTAAATTGCTGTAATCAGCCATTACTCTAATTCAGTCATTTAGCTGACTTTACACATCCATCACTTTCGCATAATTGTAGGCAGGCAGATGATGAATTTGAGTGTTCGGGGCCCCCCCGCCCCCAAGTACAACAATTCCAGAAAACACGTCTCACCAGGGGAGCAAACTGGACTCCCCCTTCAGCCTTTTACAGCCTTAATCACCAGCTCTGACCAGCCATTAGTCAGTCGGTTCAGACGGACCCTGACACCACATCCGGTTCCTTCGCCCGACCTCCACCTCGCTCCTCGTCTCGCAGGCCAAAAGGTGGGAGGACTGCCGGGATGGAACCAGGTCACTAACTCCCTTAAGGCCATTACTGTAATTATTCTTGGCGTTGTTAATTGTTTTTCGCTGGTCCTAATGAGGGAGGGGGCGAAAGGGAGGGGGGGAAGGAGGGGCACCACTGCAATGCAATTAGGGAAGTCGGAGGAGGCTGCAGGAGGTGAGGGGGAGACGGAGGGGAAGGCAGAGGGGGAGGAGGAAGCAGGCCGAGGAGCACTGGATTGAATTGTCAGTCCAGGTTATGATTAGGAGGCGCAGATGCGGCCATGTGAGAAATGAATTTCATGCCTGTTGATTCTGCGATTTCTCCAGGAATGTGGGAGTTTGGAGTGTGTGTGTGTGTGTGTGTGTGTGTGTGTGTGTGTGTGTGTGTGTGTGTGTGTGTGTGTGTGTGTGTGTGTGTGTGTGTGTGTGTGTGTGTTGGAGTAGGGAGTTCCTCAGACAGCAGACTGATGTTCACTGTGCTCTGATGCACAGAGATAGAGAAATGACAAACTGGGTGTATAAACAACAACTCAACAAGTGGAAAGAGTCACAGTTTCATCGCCTCCTTAAATGTCCTTATAAACATTTCACAGTTATTACTTATTTTTACACTTTCTTTCACTCAGATTCATCTCAATTATACCAGTGACCAATTAGTCGACTTACTTTTGAGGTCTTGCCCACCTTTTGAAGTAGAAGTGAACTTTTTGAATGTATCACTGGAAAAAAAAGTTGATGAATTTGCACACGGATATCTGGGTCTATATTAATACCCTTTCTCAGTTCTTCATTTACTTAACTATATGTTTATTGCTCGGGTATTTTCCTTTGTCTTTATTCAACTTTACTCTCCCTCTTGCCATTGATATACTGTACCACGGAATCCAAAAACACTACAATAGATACACACTACAATAAATGATAAAAGTTTCTCACTTGATTATTATATTATTGCGCAGGTCACAGGAGAGATGAAAAGAAATAACGGGAGTTTGGGTCATGTTGCCTCGTGCAGTACTGGACTTTTGATTTTCATTAGTTTAACATAGTGTGACATTCTAGAAAATGACCACCTTCATTGACCTGATCTTAAACATTGCATTGTTTAAATTTTTTCATGCATACCATTAGTTGTTTTGTTGGTCAAAGCACTTTTACTATAAAGACAAAAACACTCCAAAAATTGTTATTACTTTATCAAACTCCCTCCTACCCTGCAGGATGAAGCAGCATCGAAGATGGATGTCTTTATCTCATGGTGAGATCAGGTTCTCCAGATTTTGCCCCAAAAAGCAGGATTTTGCGGCTACTTAGTGACTGGGTTGCTTGGAGGAGTGACGCATAAATCGTCCTGTCTTTCTGCGACTGGTGCAATAATGAGAGTGAAGACAACATCCTGCAACCTCGTGTCAAACACAAAAGGTGTCTGATTGGACAGCGCATGTGTTTCGCTCACTATGGGTTACAAGGGTGGCCCGGTCCTCGATTCAGACTCCTCATGTGACCACGTGTTTCCACCTCGGCTCGGAGAGTCTGAAATGTGTGCCACCAGGCCAGAGCAGTGTTTTTGTACAGCCATGGGCTGCCAGCCGTAGTTTGCTCTGGCCGGCAGCACCAGTTGTGTGGATACGAACACGACGCCAACCTCAACCCTGCCTTCTCACCAGCAGAGCCCCCACCACACACACACACACACACTACTCAGCCAAGGTTGGACGTTGCTATGTAGATGCGTGCCAAGTGGAGTCCTTATCATTAGAAAACAAGCATCACAGCTGAGGTTTGTTTGCCCTCGAAATGAGCAATTATTGGTTCTCGGCTTGACAAGGGCACATCACATCATAAACAATCCAAAATGAGAGATGCAGTTCATTCTGGTTCAGCGAAAGCAATTAAGACTCTCAGAGTTATTCCTCATTATGTTGCCGCTGCAGTGTTGGAATAAATGACGCTTGTAATTATTTGTCCTGACCGGGAGAAGCACAGCGTCCAGGCTGGAATTGAAAGTGAAGGGTGAGAGCAATTTGGTGAATGTACCAACATAATTTTCCTTGTCTTTGCTTGTTTTTCTGCAACTCTTCTCCAGGTGTGGACGAACAACTGGGCCAGCAAGAAAATAGGAGGCTGGTGTCTGATGATTATAGCTGACATCACTTTGGAATAAAAAGTGACACTGAACAAGAAAAACAGCAGCAGTCTTCTTGAAACAAGTCCCTCACGCACATAAGCTCTTCTACTGTGTTTAACGAGACAACAATCTTTCAAATATCTCATGTGGTTTTATGAAATGTTTTCCTGAACTCAATTATGAATAGTTGTGCTAATGTCTGTTTTAGATCATAGTTCACACTGATTTTCATTTCTTTTTTCTTAAATCATGACATATTCTTTAGTTTAGATTTTTTTTCAACACTTGTGTGGCCAAAAACACTTTTTTTTATTTGATCCATTGAGACATGGCAGTTACATTGTGAGAAGTAAACCAAATCCATACAGTTTCAAGTTTTTACCGCAACATTTTTGAAATGATGGCCATTAACATGGAAGGAGCAGAAAGACTGAAAACAATGTAGTAACCAAGATGGATATAGTGACTGTCAAAATAAAACCACCAAGTCCCAGCAGAATATGGACTGAGAGTCATGACACTCTTGAGGCAAACATTGTTGTTATTGTTTAATCATTTACTGAGCATGTGCAGAAGAATTATTGACCACAGCCATGGTGCACATGCCCAGCAGCAGCATTTTCAAAAAGCAGTGTTTTCCCTCCCATTTCCATGGAGACGGAGTCGGAGTATTTTGAAAAAATTTTCTGCTGCTCCGACCAGCGTTGCCATGTAAAATGCAACGGGTCCTAAGCGGTGGAATCTGTCCTACATGCCAAATAATGCACCATTTGGTTTGTCAGTCGTTCTCCAAGCACAAACTATAAATGTGGGTTTTTCAGTTTCAACTTAATCTATTCTAAATACACCTAATAAACACCTAGCTAAATGAAGTCTGAAGATAATTAGGACAGAGGTCTGAGCTCTGCTTGGTATCGTCTGCTGGTGACTCTGTGTCCAGGGTTTCCAGAGGGTGGTGAGTCTGAGCAGCGGCTTCCTGAGCTGTGAGGTAGTGCACTTGTTGTAATGGGGTGTCACAGTGAGACGCACAGTGTTGTGGCCGTCCGCTGGGGACATTGCATCATGGAAAAAAAAACAACCCGAAACAGAGCTCAGCCTGTGCAAAGCTGGACGCTGCAGAAGGTTTTCAGTGGCCTTGTCGGAAATGAGTGGGAAAAAAGAAAAATTCCCCGGGGGACTTTTCTTTTTAGTTTTTGTTTTTGCGTCCTCCGTCTCGTCGACACCCTGCTGTGTGGGAGAAAGCACAGGTGCAGCTCACAGCCCGTGTGAGTTAGTTGGAGCATGCATCCCTGTTTGTAGCTCTCCTGCTGGGTTCGTTAATGAAGGAGCCTAACTGGATTTTTTTTTTTTTTTTTGGGGGGGGGGGGGGGGTGTTAGAGAGAGGGCGGGGCCCATCTGAACCCCTGAGGTGAGGCAAACCTGGAGGCTGGATTACCACTGCACCCTTTTCTTTCCTGCTCTGTTCTTCCCAAGGTCGAGGATTATTGTCTGTACGAGCAGGAAGGCTGTGGAGGGCGCGCTCCGTGAGCTCAGCCTGTTAAGATAAAGGACAGGCGGTGCGAGGCAACACACACTCTGCTTTCAGGGTGAATGTGAGAGGGATAATCTTGTGCAGATCAACTAGCGCCATTCAAACTGCATTTACTGTGTCCGTGATCTTCTGCAAAGCTGTTCTCAAAGGTTACAAGCTCGCTTGATGGCGGATTTCTAAAATGTTGATTTTTATGCCCCCCCCAAAAAAAACCCCATATGAAACACCTGCAACTCTTCAGGTATAACGTACCCACAGCACCAACTCTTCCTGTTTCGGACTGAATGAAAACATTTTTAAAAACTGGCGGCTGACCTTCTTACTGCGCCGTGACAAAGGTGAGAAGAAGAAAGTGCTGCTCCGGATTGTTTTCCGTCCTCAAAAGCAGTAAAACAGAAGGAGACATGGAGTGAGGGTGAATACAGGTTGCTACCCCTCTCAGTGCTTCCCACCCTCCCTTCTTCCCCTCGCCCACTTCTGGCCTATTGTTCGTACTCTCCGACCTCGCCGTCTTCCGGCTGCGACTGGAGTTGTTCCCGATGGCCGCAAACAGGATTAGGAGCACCCATGGCTCCGGTCATTCTCTGTGGATTTGGGAGTGTTACTGCAGCTTGGCTGGACTATGGTACTTTAATTACCCTGCCACCAGGGGGCCTCAGAGCGGCCTGGCGGGTAACAAGAGGGGAGTGCGGGAAAACGGGCTGTCTTTACATGGGAATAATCCCCGAGCTGCTCTGGTCAGGTCAGCTCGCGCTGAGCAACGACATCCACATTTAACCTTGACTGGTGTGTTTTATTGTCGGGAATAGTTCCACTTGTTTGTGTTTTTACTGAAAGAAACACAGTTTGCCATCATAGAAGTACGATTATGCCTTGGGTGCTTTGATAGTAGTTCACATTCAAAAACTCCGAGGCTGTTTTTTTTCCGTAACATTTCCATGTTCTCCCCGTATTTCTCTTTTCCCCCACAATCAAAAGGCTTGTAGGCTTTTTGTGTTTTTCTTTGATAAATCCTCTGGTGACCCGACCTTTTACCCATTCTTAGGCCCCATTTAAACGACAAACGTTTACATTGCATTCTGTTGCATTCATGACTATATTCTCCTGGAACTTTGTAGTTTTATAGATGAGAGTCACTGTCATAACAATCCAACTTGGTTGTCTGTCCATAGGAAAGCCTGTGTGTGTGGTTTCATGTCAAAAACAACCAACAGCACCCACTAGTGGCCCAACATGAAATCATTGTTTTCAGTGTTTCCCGTGAGTTCAAAATGTTGCAGAGTAAAAAAAAAAAACTTTTCTGTCAACTGGTGCGTTGAGATCAAGGCTGTGTGAGAGTGAAAGACGCACATCTTGTTCTTTTTCTTGGGCAACTCCTTTTTCTTTTTCTTTTTTTCCAGGGCCGCTCTGTAATGTCGATAGCAGACCTGCTGCACCTGCCAATGATCGACAGACTTCACAGAAAAATAAAAGAGCATTCTCATTTCCACAGCCAAGCCGTGATGTCACAGCCCTACGAGCACAGCTGTAAACATAACTGATTTCATGCATTTCACTTTATGCATTATTTTTGTGATGCCAGTAAAACACTCAAAGGTACCACAGCCCGAGGTCCCACGGCTGAGAGCAGAATGAGAAAATATGGCGCAGCCCTAAAAATGCAACCATCTGGACCGGGCTTAATGTCACTGTTTGCTCTGTGTGCGAGTGCATTTGTGAGTCTCTCCGGGCGTGTGACGGCAGATAGAGTGAGTGTGTGTGTGTGTGTGTGTGTGTGTGTGTGTGTGCCTGCGAGGGGGCGAGGTTTGCAGTGAAGGAGGCAGAGCGCCGGCGCAGACAAAGGTAGGCCTGTGTGCCTCTTCCACTGACGACCTGTGGAAAATTCCCTGTCAGCGCCGTGCCAAGACGCCTGGCCCTATGAGCCGGGACTCGGGAGGAATGTGAGAGGCAGACATGGTCGCATGGGTGCGAGTGCCAGCGTTTCGCCGTGGCTGGACAGGCTGGGAGGAGGAGGGTGGAGGGGGGCTGACGTGGTCACGTCATATTTAACAATTTTGCAAAGACAAAACAGCGGCAGTGTCTTTTTTCATTTGTGACGCCCGTCTGTCTCATTTGAGAAAAATCCCAGTGCAAGTAACAACAACACAACTTGCTCCAGCGTCACGGTGGTTTGTGTCAATGACAGAAATTAATAACGACATATGAACTGAAAGATGAAATCATGTAGTTTTTACTCACCGGCCAAACTGACTAAATGCTCTCAACTTACCAGACTGGCAAACAGGTCAAGGCTTTAAAATGCAGAGCAAACATGGCGAAGTTCACCAAAATGAAGCTGAGTGAAATAAAAAGGACAAGAATCTGTACAAATCCTTTCAATCCTCCACTAAAAGTTTGGGATTGACCGTTGCAGCGAGAAATAACTTGGAGTGACAGTTGGTCCCATGTGAAGACAACTTGTCCATTCAAGTCTTTGTGTCTTGTCTAAAAACAGAATCAGCCAAGATGAAAGACATTTCTCACATCTTGCTTTTATTTTTTGTGTGTTCACTCTTAGCAGGTTTGCTTCAATTTAAACAAACAGTATGATAACTTATTGGTTGTTGCTCTTCATTTATTTAATTCAATTCAATTCAACTTTATTTATATAGCACAAAATACAACACAGTCGTTTCTAGGTGCTTATTGACGCCTGGCGCCTTACAATATGGGGCCTTTGCTCATCTTAAAGTCACAAATGAAAGTTAATTTTTTTTCTGACAATCTTTTAACTTTCAAAATACAGATTGTACAAAAACAAAATGCTGCCAATTTGGCCGGGCCTTGCTTGTAGAAGCGACCATTTGAAATCAAGCAACCGCCCAGTAGAATAAGTAAACTCGAATAATTTAGGGACAAATTGTTTGTCAATCTCAAGGAAACAAAACATAGACACACAAGATTCTGTCATGTTTTGATCACATGGCACTTAACATACTATTACACATCATGAAGACACTCCTACAATTAATAAAAATGATCATGAGGAGAAACTAGGAAAGGTTTCACATTTACGGCACTGAGAGTGGATTAGCACAGTCCTGGACGATCAGCCCATCACGTCCTCCGTTTCTCCTGCCATTCTGTAAATCCAATTTTTGTTGCAGTAAAAATAATTTAGCTTGAGCTTGTTACTTTAGTTTTCCATCAATCGGTTGTCTTTGTCCTGCTCTCAGACTGACTGTTCACTGGAATTTGATTTGACCAATGGGATTGAAGTATTTCACTAAAGTCCTTTATATTAGATTCTCAACTGTAAGTAACACGAGATGGTAAGCTCCATGCCTCTGACGCATTAACAGTATTACATCAATACGATCTTACCATTCTGAAAGCTGCCCGCCGCCTGGATGTTGGACATGAGTGTCAGCTGTTGAGTTGTTGCTTCTCGATATAATTAATTCATGAATCTTTGCTCTTCAAGACCTGGGTTTTCTTCATCCACCTCAGTGTACAACTGTAAAAAGATCAAGTTCACGAATGAATCCGCCATTAGTTGGACCCACTCTGCACTGGCAGCTCAGCCAATGTGTAACAGCAATACTCACACAGCTTACTGCACAGTGGTGACACATCAGAGACAGATTTCACAATAGCAATAGAGCTGCATTTCCCTTGGAAAACACATATTTTCATTTTAGTAATTCCACAACCGTTGAAGCAGTAACAGTAGATGGTGAATGGATTTGACATATATGGTGCTTTAGCACAGTGGTTCCCAACCTTTTTTGACCAGTGTACCCCTTGAGCTGGTTTCCATGTGAAAAGTACCCCCTCTCTCGTGTGTGATTATTCGCCTTAATGTGTACTTATATTTAACCCTTTGTCTTTCTATCCAACTGCTCATTTAAATAAAACAATTATTGTGAGTGTAAAAACATACCTTTTAATGAGACACTTGCGCTTGCTTGTCTTTCATAAGTCTTTCATAATTCCTTTTTTCACTGGGCTCCCCTGTGCCTGCGTCCGAGGCGATGGTAGCAGTAGCGGTAGCTGGACGTTTACTCCTGCCTAGCCATGCATCCATGTTTACAGTCGGTATGCAGCTAGAGTTAGCTAGCTTCGCGAATCGTGCGCGCCCGCAGCAAGAACGTGAACCTTTTTTTTTTTTTTTTTTTTTAAAGCGCGCCACTTTATAGTCTTTTCATGTTATGTGCATTGCAGTGTTACAATCACTGTGGACGAACTGCTACTCATGGAAAATAAACGTATGGCCTTACTAAAATTCATGATATAATACAATATAATATAGTATAATTTTTTTTTGTGTGTGTGGATACTGTAGGCTAATTTATAATCTTTCTGCGTACCCCCTGCAATACCCTCGCGTACCCCTAGGGGTCCGTGTACCCCCGGTTGGGAATCACTGCTTTAGCAGACGTAATAGTGATTTTCATTGTTGGACACACACACACGTGTCCAACAAGTGGCTGGCACCAATTGAGAAGCTCAACCAACTGAGCCACAGCTGAGCCATGTGATCACTGGTTATGAGTGACTAAGTTGGTTCTGAGTTGGTTTTACCACTGCGGAACAAACTAGTGGACAAGGAACCCCCGGACGTCTCAAGGTTTGGTCTCTGTTCACAGAAATCTTGGTCTTGGAAATCTCAAATGACATCACAGGGTAGATGTGGGTCAGTTTGGAGGGCTGGTGGTCTTTCAAACCAAAGGTTAGTAGTTCAATCCCATCAGTCTGTTTCAGGACGTCCTTGGGAAAGACCCTCAACCGTAAGACATCATTTGAACTAATTGAACTAAACAGTGGCTTAATAGCTGTGAGACGCTTCTGTATGGTCGAGAAATTCATTCAACATTTGCCTTTTTTTTTTAATCATATTGTTTTAACTAGAGAGACAATAATTAGGATTTTTACATTTTTACATAAAAAAACATCTACATGTAATGCTTAAGGATTAAGTCAGGATGATGGAGTCACACTCCAAGCGTTAATGCAGTCTGACCTTCATGGGTGGTGATGGAGCGAATGTTCCATGACCATGTTGTGTCTGGTGTGTTGTATTTACTTTGGCACTGTGTTTTGTGTGTGTGGTCCTGTGGTTTCAGGTAAACTTTATCCTCGTCCACTCAAAACCTGCAGTCATTTCACTCCTTTTTTCTTTTTTTTTTTCCAACTGCTGCTATATTTTCGGCCGCTGTCCTCAGGCGATTCACCTGGCTGGCGGGCCCCAAGGTGTCGATCCAGACCAGGTGTCCCTTTCTTACCCATCAGCCCTTTGGTGAGGTATGTCTGACCTACAGGAAGTTGTCAATATATCCCACCCCACCTGCAACGGAGGCCTGCAATTCCTCCAACCTCTAACCCCTCAGCTGCTGACGGCTGAAAGACTTCACTATGAGCAGTTTGCCAACTTCCAGGAACGGAACTGCTTCAGCGTGTAA